>NC_142792.1:28610092-28910092 GCF_988280905.1 Pimephales promelas | reverse complement strand
TGATCCATAGAGCGGTCACTCTTCACAGACACACAGCTGGACTCTGGGTTTGAGCTCTTCTGCTGGACTGAACTGGAACAGAGAACAGATTTAGTTTAATCCTCTAGGTTACTGTGTTCATTATATTAACATATTTGT
Source organism: Pimephales promelas (assembly GCF_988280905.1). Taxonomy (NCBI): domain Eukaryota; kingdom Metazoa; phylum Chordata; class Actinopteri; order Cypriniformes; family Leuciscidae; genus Pimephales; species Pimephales promelas. The sequence continues at coordinate 28,909,954 of NC_142792.1, read as the reverse complement.
CCTTCATCTTAAAGCACTGTGAGGAATGTTCATGATCTTTTTATTTAATATTTCATGTTAGTTTCAAAACAAAAAACACAGGCAAAAATAGGTTAAAAAAAAAAATCAGTCAACTTCCTCTGATATGTGTGTCTGTAGGCTGGGTAACAGTTAACTCTTTTTCTGTGATGTTCACAATATTACATGCTGGACATGTCTGGAGTGTGGGAGAAAAAAAACATGTGACAAGGGCCATGTCCACACTAACGTATATGTTTCTCTCCGTTTTGGCCTTCCGTCCACACTGAGACGCTGTTTTAATTCAACGAAAAAGTATCGTTTGGAAAACGCTCTCCAATCTGGATAAATTTGAAAACGCCGTTTCGCGTTGTAGTGTGGACAGTGAAGCCGGAGGTATTTGAAAACGATGATGTAAGTTTAGTCATGTGATCCATGTAGTACCAATAGATATTCATGTTTATCGGTATTGTGCCTGTTATGTGCTATTCACTTTTACACCGTTGCTAAAATATGTTAATTTGCACATTCTTCATAGCACAGTACTGCAATGATGACAGATTATACTCACATTTGCTGTCCTGCGGGAAAACAGGAGAGCAGTTGCGTTTTAGACCAAACATACGGTGACTGAATGCGACCTGGATGCATCAGTGATGGTGAGATATTTTGCTAAATAAAATTATCCTGTTTCTAACAGTTAGTTTTCTCTAAAAGAATTGTGCGATAACATTATTATTTATTTTCCCATCTGTATCATCTCAGTGAGCTTTAGTGAAGTTTCACGCATGCGCAGTAAAGTGAATTTAGAAGTATCTCATCCACACTGAAACGTCAGAAAATGCTTGAAAACGCTAGTGTGGACGGAGAGTGTTTTTAAACGAAAACGCCGTTTTCGAATGTATCCGGATTAATGTGAACATAGGTTAACTCATTTACCTCATGAGCTCATTTAAACCACACAAACAAACACAAACAAAAACAATCAAGTCGGCTGTTTGATTTAGATCTTATGAAAAATAGCGGACACCGAGAAACACTCATTGAACATGTTCGGGTGAAAAATAAAACAAACCCCGGGCCGCATCGACAGACTCTAATCTGAGACTCTGATCACGTATCGCAAGCCGTTTTAACATTTAATCATTTAAACATATTAGTCTCTATTTTCATGCTACTAGTTCTTATTTTTTAGATACTAGTATCTATTCCAGTAAGTACTAGTACTTATTCATTAGCTACTAGTGCTTATTCTTTAGATACTAGTGTTTATTCTTTAGGTACTAGTACCTTTTTAAAGATACTAGTACTTATTCATTAGATAGTAGTCCTTATTTATTAGATACTAGTGCTTATTTATTAGTTACTAGTACTTCTTGATACTAGTACTTATTTATTAGATACTAATACCTATTAAATAGATACTAGTACTTATTTATTAGATACTACTAGTACTCATTCATTAGATGCTGGTCCTTATTTATTAGATACCAATGCTTATTCATTAGTTACTAGTACTTATTCATTAGATACTAGTACTTTTTTCAATAGTGACTAGTACCTTCTAAAGAGATACTAGTGCTTATTCATTAGATACTAGTCCTATTTATTAGATACTAGAACTTATTTATTAGATACTAGTACTATTTATTAGATACTAGAACTTATTTATTAGATACTAGTGCTTATTTATTAGTTACTAGTACTTCTTATCTGATACTAGAACTTATTCATTAGATACTAGTACCTATTAAATAGATACTAGTACTTATTTATTAGATACTAGTATTAATTAGATGCTGGTCCTTATTTATTAGATACCAATGCTTATTCATTAGTTACTAGTACTTATTCATTAGATACTAGTACTTATTTCAATAGTGATTAGTAACTATTCTTTTGTTACTAGTAACAAGTAAAAAGGTACTAGTACCGTCCTAAAGAATAAACACTAGTATCTAAAGAATAAGCACTAGTAGCTATTGAATAAGTACTAGTACTTAATGGAATAGATAGTATCTAAAAAAATAAGTACTAGTAGCATGAAAAAAGAGACTAGTAGGTTTAAATGATTAAATGTTAAAACGGCTTGCCATAGATCACGTGTTTGTTGATGTTTGTCTGAGGTGTGATTTAGTATGTATACTGTTAAACTTCTGAAGAATCACAAACATCATGAAACACAAAAGAAACATTGAAGTGAAAGAAACACTTAGGCTAATTAAAGATTTTATATCAAACAATCACGTAAAATGTCATTCAGAAATTCATATTAACATGAGAAAGTCACACATGAACTCACCTTGATCAAACTTTTACAAGATACAACCCAAATCCTGCTCCAGCTTTAAAATTATAAAGAATAACAGAAATTCCTTCTTAAACGTTGATAAACTCTTTGGTGCTCTGTTTTTCCGTGTTGTCTTCGAGTTTTTCCTCATAATGACGACAGGAGAACTAACTTTCACTTTCCATGAGTGACGAGAGAGAAAGGTAAACAGAGACGCGCGTTCACTAGCACCACGACGACGCATGCGTGTAGGAGATTAATATTTTGTAAATAAAAAAAAAATGTTACGATTCCATGTTTTATTTTTGTTGTCTTTCAGTCTTTCATTTTTCTTTCTGCAGAACACAGACAGAGTTCTTGTGTCACACTGAGAGTCGTAGAACCAAATGCAAGTATTGCCGTTTATTGAGACACTCCTGCTGGATATTGTTTTATGGTGTCAGATCTACCCTAATCTCCTAGATAAAGATCATCTACCTTATTTAGTTTATTCTATTCTCTAGATAATAAGTAACTATTCAGATTCATACTTACAGTCTAGCACAGTGGTCTTCACTATTTTTTTCATGAGAGCCGCACTTATAGGAAAATGTCAATAGGAGAGCCACTTTTACTGCAAAGTATAAAAAATAACCTCCAGTCTGCTTATCAATCTGTCACCCCTGAACATAATGCATTAAATACAAAAAGTAAATAAACTTTATTTAGTCAACTTTATTTATATAGCACCTTTCACAGACAAGAACGGTCACAAAGTGCTTCACAGTCATAGAAAAAAAATGGGAATCATTCTTTATTTTACCAGTCAAATTTGTAACTGCGACACAATGATTTCCCTTAATAACAAAAAGGCAGGATTAACTTAATGCTGGGATGACCGGAAGCATGCATGCATTTTCTTGACCTTATTCATGTTGTATTTGTAGCTTGTTGTTGCAATCCTTGTGAGGGATGCAAGATGTTCATTGGTGAGGCGGCTTCTGTTTCCTCTTAATAGTGTTAATGGCTGAGAATGTTGACTCACAAGTGTATGTGCTCACAAAGAAGGACATCACTTTTTGCACAAGTGGCTTCAAAGTGGGAAAATTATTTTTAGACACCAAACTCCAGAAGTGACCAACACCTGCTCAGAAACCGTTCAAGCACTTTCCCACCAGATAACCATCTTACTTCTCTGTACATCAGTAAATACTCTGTGTCATATTCCTCAATCAACTGTCGGAACTGTCTGTGATTCAGCACTCTGGAGACTATGAAGTTTACCACACGAACAACTGTTTGCATCACATTCTGGTAAGATTTATTTTTTAGTTTTGAAACCAGTGACTCCTGATGAATTATGCAGTGGAAACTGACAAAGTTTGGTATTTCTTCTCTTTTTTTCATGAGCCCAACAAGCCCCTTCCGCATGCTAGGGGCACCATCAGTGCACACACTTGCTAGCTAGACCTGACCAAATGTGTTGCTCAAATACACAGAGAAATACAGAAACTACCGCTGCGTTTACAACCTTACCGTAATTTAACACGCACCATGAACCAGCTGTTATGGCACACGCTAACTGTGCAAAGTCGCCAGTCTCAGGGATGCAAACACATGTATGGTCAAAAAAGAGAGAGGTAATCGAAGCCCTCGCACGCGGAAAATATCCAGAAACTTACATTGCCGCCATCCCCGGCCCACCCCTAAGCACATATAGTAGATATGTTTCAGCCTTTAAATCATTTTTCACACCAAAAAAAAAAAAAAGGTTTTATAAAAAGAAAAACCTCACATATTTCAGCCTTTCAATCAGACATTTACATTAATGCACATTAGCTTATATTTTATTATTAATAGTAAAATTCGGTCTGATTTGACCCGTGACGTGTGTCGTTGCTAAGCATCCATGCACTGCACTCTACATAACAGAACGACAAAGTCAAAGAAGTTTTAGTAGCTAATAGATTTTCACCACCGAAAAATGCTTTCTGTAAAACGACATCGTAAGGACTCAAAGCACATGGTTGTGTGTCCATTCAAACTGTTTTATGGTGTGCAATTTTAAACACCTTTTACCTCATTTTTATTGTTCTCAGGTTAGATAAAGTAAGTCAGATCTGTTCTAATAAGCAATTGAATATTCATACTTACAGTAATTAGGTTATAGAAGAGTTCTTCGTGGTACGTTCAGCTCAATCTTTTGTGAAGCAGAGACTTACGGCAGGCGAGCTTCTCAATTTCAATTATATTTTTTATTGAATACAGTTTAACTAGTTTACATAAAAGGTACTAATATATAAAACAAGCTTTATCTGCAAGAGGCGCAATGGCAAAACATCATGTTTTTCAATAAATGGTTACAATGCTTATTACAAGTGTCCTTCATTATATAACACTTTCTTAATAAATCGTTTAATAACTTGGTGCCTTACTTTATAAAAAGACTTTCATAGCATGTTACAATTGTGATTAGCTATAACACATAAGTACTTCATGCGTAAAAAGGCATAGATCTAATAGAATAATTGCATATTCCATAACAAAACACACACCTCACCAATGCAACAGAAACAAAGGAAGAAGTGAGGTCTACAGACCTTGACCAGGTGGTGGGGTAATGTAGTGCACTAGATTTAGTAGTGTAGTTTAATTGGAATTGTGGGATATTGTACAAATATATCTATAAAAATGTAAAATTAAAGAAAAGGTTGCAGAGAAGTCGTCTGAGGGGAAATCCTCCACATCGGGACACAGTAGTTGGATCTCTGCACATGTCCAGTTGGCCACAGTGATGCAGATTGATTTGTTCCATGAATTTTTGTGAGTTTGGCATCTTCTTATATGTGCAGGTTTACATGCGTGAATATTAAACTGTAATACTGCAATTGGATTCTATTTAGTTATTGAATACAAATCAAATCCAGGGTGAGATCAATAAACCAATAAAGTGGTAATATTTGAATGGGCCCTAGGCCACTTTGAACCCCTGGATTAAAGATTATAAGAGTACATGATTTTATAAAAAATAATGAAGTGCACAGATAAATAATTTATAATAAACACTACAGTATTACATCAGAAAAGCTCTATATAAATGTAATGAATTAATATTATTATTATTATAACTTGCTTAGATTTAGAAATAATTGTATGTATAAGTCATAAGCTTTTTAAAAATAAATCTCAGCAATTTTAATAGCTTTGGAGATCTGTGATTCATCCTTTAAATCAACGATTTATCTTAGTTTTAGTGTGTTTTCTGTATGTGAATTGCTATGATTTTGAACAGGACTTTTATTTTGGTTTGGCGATATGACGTCATAAGGCTGCGCCGCGATCCTGTGATTCTGGAGAAGAAAGGTTTGTGTTTTCAATCATTTCAACAAAGATAATCCAAATACAATTTTATAGAGAACTGTGCAACACGAATGTTTTTAATAAAAGTAATGGACGGTTTTGTTTATGAGTAAAGCGCATCCACACATGAGTAACAGAAAAGCTGCGTCTCATTTTGCTCTATATTGTGAATCAGTTCATCATAAACACGCGGTTTGCGCGCTGGCAGGTAATTATTGAGAAGCGGAGCTTTTTGAAACCGGTTCAGATTCAAATGAATCAAATGATTCAGAGTGTGTGCTCGAATCACCGAATCACGCTGACGACTCCTGCAGTTCACCAGTGTAAATGCAGCAACAACAACACACACATGTGGAATGATAACTTCTGCAAATCAACTGACAATGTTTCATCACAGTGTGATACATTAAATATATTTTACAAACTCCCAAACATTAATTGTTTTTAGTCTAATCAGATCATTTAAGTCCATTAACTCTCTCTCTCTGACTGACTCTCTTACCAGTGAACTAAACTACTGAACTAGATCTGATTGAGACACGCTCAGAGATTTAGTTTTAAGTGTTTTTATTTGTTAATTATTCTCTTCTTAAACAGGCCAGTGTGAGAGTGTCCAAACACACAGAAAAACTCCTGGTGAAGCGACTGAGATCCACATGACACACTATTATAAAGATGGCGTTTATTAAAGAGGAGAGTGAAGACGTGAAGATTGAAGAAACATTCACAGTCAAACATGAAGAAACTGAGACACAAACAGGTCAGTTTCATTCTCAAGTCTTTCTTTATTCTGTGTTGTGCATCTATTTATCTATATTTATACATGCAACTCATGACTAAATGAATGGTGTCACACAGTGAACTATTTTGTGTAACAATAAACCCAATATTTACTTCTGAATTAAAAACACTAAAAATCGTTTATTTCTAGCACTTAATTATGCAACAGTATCTAACAAGAAACCTTTTACTCCTTGTACAAATAACTGCTGTAATGTAATATGTTGTTCTAAATTTTTGTCGCGTTTTTGTGTGATGGAAGCACATGGAAGCTGACAATATTCTTCATAAAATTGTTCTGCAAAACTGAACACAGTTGAGAGGACACTATTTGTCTTATATTTTATAGATGAATGGTAGTTTTGAGATCTGTCTGTAGTAACCAGTTCTCCTGGGTCAGACTGTGGATTATAGTCCTTTAGGACTGTTTTCTTAGGCTATGTTTACATGGAAACGATTCTGAAGAGAAAACGCAAAAGTGGCGTTGCGTCATCACTTTTTATTCTGCGTTTAGACGAGCGTTTTGTGTGGGAAATCCGTGTGCAAACGGTGACGCAAAAGTGTGTGAAATTCAATGTAGTATGCACTTCAGGCGGCTAAGAGTGCATACTACAACAACACCAAGTCCACGCGCCTGCGTTCAACCTTCGCTGTCAAGCAGACTTTTGCGTTTTTACTGTTTACACGGGAACGCGGCGGTGGAGCGTTTTTAAGATTTCCACTCTGGAGGGTGGTTTCACTTTTTTGCGTTTTTAAGCCTCAAAACGTGTAAAGCCGTGTAAACGAAAGGCACATCCGATACAATATTTTTACGTTTTCACCCGCGAGTGTTCTCGTGTAAACCGGGCCTTAAAGGGGACATATCATGCAAAATCCACTTTTTTAGCCCTTAAATGCATTTTGTTGTATATTTGGAGTGTTTATAAATACAGAAAAGATGAAATTATTCTCTTCAGGTGCTTCGTTTATATCTTTATATTCTGTTTTGGTCATATTTTTCAACCTGTTCAGATTTTTCTGTTGTCTATGACGTTTTTTGAGCAAGTGCGTCACCGTATTTGCAGCGGAACTGCCAAATAAGGACATCAACTACCGGCCCAACACTTCGAGCAATCCGCCATTATTATTTCTCGCTCCGATTTTGTTGTCCGAGCTCAATGATGCAGACGTTACGAGAGGGCAAGTCAAAATGTTCGGTTGTTGGATGTACGTTAGTGACTGAAGCACTTCAAGGATTCCCACTTCAACAACCTCCGCCAGTAACGTTATACAGAAGGGTTTGCCGATCGACTTCGTCTGAATGAGAGGGAAATTCCTTCTATCTTTGGAGACGACGAACAGAGCATTTCGATAAGCTGTAAATATCGGTAATAAAAATAAAGTACTTTACTTTCTTAAAACACATGGTGTTCATGGTTTCTTTGTCTTTCTTTGTTTTTGTTTTGAAGTAACGTTACACGTCTGCAGTATTATTGTTCTTGAGTCTCATCAATGCTCATTTAGCTGCGTTGTTTTCTGATGCTTTTCTAAACGTATCAGATTGTCAATACAGATTTTTTTTGTGGTAAGATTAGACTGTAGTCATTTATCTTGTCAGTGTGCTTGTTTTACCAAGAGAAATAGTCGACTTTCACTAATAACACAAAACAGTTAACTCGCATACCAATACATGAAGAGGTTGTTCTGCAGGTTCGTCGTCGTCTTTATCAACTCGCTCTAGCTCGAATATGTAAGGCTTGATGGACAAGTCTTCTGTTGTTGACATTTTATTAATGTGTGAATAAAAATGTTCTTTGAAGGTATCGTATATAATCGTATATCTCTAATTAAACTACAATAATGGCCGAACGCGGGGAGTTGAACCGACCGTGAACTCATCGACCTGGAGAGCGGGCGGGGTGTGACGCATCTCCTTTTTATTTAAAGGGGACGCTTTGAAACGGGTCGCTCAAAGACGCACATCAGAAAAGGGGCCTGTAGAGCTATAGCACGTGTGAGATCCGCGTCTCGGCAACGGCTGCTCTTAAAGGGCCAGCAGCGAATAAAGCGGTCAGTAAGGTTAATCAAAGAGCAAAGGGAACATAGAAAATTACTCACTGCTCTTGACTAAAGAACTTTTGTAGCTTTAATAAGGATTAGTCTATATATAATTTATAATTCATGCAGTGCAGACTGTTTGATAACTTTAACCTTATTCAATTTCTGTATCTACCTGTTAAGACAGGAAGGGCACAGGTAAATATGGCATTGATGGTTTATTGATCATAGGTGTTATCAATCATTTACTTGTTGTTGATAGTTTGAGTTGAGAAATACACATTAATACACAGAATAATCACTAATCTGCGTGTGCATTTTACTTAAGAACCAAGCAAGTTGACTCATGAAACCATTTGTTTATTATATCACTATTGCAATTGCAATATTGACCTCAATAATCGCAATATGACATTTTCCCCAAATCGTGCAGCCCTACTAAGCATAGATGGATATGATCCCTTCGCTATGTGCTATGAACTTTTCAATGTGAAGCGTTGCGCGCTGTGACTTTGCGTTGCTTCAAATGCATCATTCTGCGCACGGGATGCGCATGATCGCTTTGCTGCTCTTAGTGGAGCCTTTCATATTATAATACTTAGGGGAGACAAGGGGGTGTGGCCTAAGGGAATATCACTCGTGGGCCACGCCCCCTCCCCCTGGGGAAATGGGCCTGCCACAACAGCTGAAAAAATCCTAGAGTGGGACGAGGGAACCCAGTGGAGTCACTATACAGAGGCTCCCTGGAGGGGCCAGGACAGAGCCGGCAGGTCCATGGGCCAAGATGGAACAAGAGAAACTGAGACCAGAGGCAGATGAATGCATGAACTGTGGCTCGATGTTCCAGCAGGGCATGTCATGTAGCAGCGGCGGGGCTGGAGGACTGGCTGAACTCTGTGAAGATTGTGATATCAGACGGGACTGGATGATGGGAAGTAGGGTACATTCCACAAAAATCAAAGAGAAGAATAAATCAGCATCCATATCATTCAAAATGCTATATTTAAATATTGACAAAATGATACAAGGTTGGCTTGGGTGGGAGAAAATGATACAGGGTATCATTCAGGGTATGATGCATGGGGTGGTATTGGGTGGGAGTAGATTCCTCTTCACAGCAGCCAGTCCTCTGTTCCCGTTCCCTCAGTCGTTGATGTCGCAGGCTCACACCCCTGTTCAGACTTGCTTGGTGGCTCAGATGGTGAGCGCCCTGAACACAAACGAGAATAATTACTTAAACACAGCTGACTCATACAAACTTAAAATGGTGGTAACTATGGAGACAAACGAGTGGTGGGAATCAGAACAAGGAAACGTTATAATTTTGTTTAGTATGTGCAGGAAGAAGTGCACATACCTTGTAGGAAAGCTTACTTTGACCAAGGAGAGCAACTTACAAAGTGCAATCCTATAGTTTTTTTAGAGTGCCAGACTTGCCTTGTTTTGGTTTTGTACAGTAAAAACCCACCTTAATGTTTTGAAATGAAAATTTGATGCCATTCTTCTCATTAAATCCCGGGACCTTGTGTATATTTTTGACCTCCCAATCCCACGTGCAGCAACGGTAAAGCCGCTGACTGATCCTGCTAGATTTGTGTTAGGACGAGCGGGATCCTTATCCAGGGCTCTACTGTGAGTTTTTATAAGGGCTTTGATAACTGACAGCTTGAAAGTATGTGAGACGTGTCCTAAAGAAAGCAAAGAATTTTGACAAGACATTTTGAGGTTACAGGTTTCACCTTTTTCATTTGTTTTATGGGTATAGCATCTAGTATACTTGTTGGATCTGATGTTTTATATGTCAAAATAGTAACTTTTTTTTAAAATTTCTTTTCACCTTAGGCTTGATGGAGCTGAAAGAGGAGAGTCAAAAACTGAAAGGAATGAAAGAGAAAGATCAGAATGAGAAATCTTTTTCAGTGGAAAGATCTTACTCACAGACACACGAAACAGAAAACAGAAACCTTCAGATGAGAGTTCACACTGGAGAGAAGCCTTTCACCTGCCAACAGTGTGGAAAGAGTTTCAATCGAAAACAATCTCTCAATGCCCACTTGAAAATCCACACTGGAGAGAAGCCTTTCACCTGCCAACAGTGTGGAAAGAGATTCACACAGAAAAAAAAACTTAAAATCCACATGAAAGTTCACACTGGAGAGAGCTCTTTGACCTCCAAACAGTCTGGAAAGAGTTTCAATCGAAAAGACAGCATTAAAGTCCATGCTGGAGAGAAGCCGTTCATATGCCCTCAGTGTGGAAAGAGATTCACACAGAAAAATACCCTTAAAGTCCACTTGAACATCCACACTGGAGAGAAGCCGTTCATATGCCCTCAGTGTGGAAGGAGATTCGCACAGAAAAAAACCCTTAAAATCCACATACGAGTTCACACTGGAGAGAAGCCTTACACCTGCCAACAGTGTGGGCAGAGCTTCTCACTACAAGGAAACCTTAAGATGCACATGAGAGTTCACACAGGAGAGAAGCCATTCACATGCTCTCACTGTGGGAAGAGTTTTAAACATAAAAGAGACCTTGATGCCCACATGAGAAATCACACAGGAGAGAGGGCATACCCTTGCAAACTGTGTGGAAAGAGCTTAAGAGATAAATCATACCTGAATCTTCACATGAGAATTCACACTGGAGAAAAGCCTTTCACCTGTCCTCAGTGTGGAAAGAGTTTTACGATTAAAGGAAACCTTAAGATGCACACGAGAGTTCACTCTGGAGAGAAGCCTTACAAGTGTCTTCAGTGTGAGAAGAGTTTCACATATCACTCAAACCTGAAACGGCATTCGCAAACTCATTCTGTAAAGAAACCACCCTTTTCCTCGGTGTGAGGAGGTTTAGAAAAAGTAGCAATTTCAGCAATCATCTCTGCATTCACTCTGGAGAAAGACAATTCCATAGTTATTAGTGTAATAAAAACGTCACACTCACAAATACATATACAGCAAAACTTCAAATAAATGCCAGTCCCAAATAGATGCCTGTCTTTCTTATAAACCTGGTGTGGATAAATAAAGGCCAGTCTCAAATAGAGGCCTGTCTTTCTTACAAACCTGGTGTGGTTACAGGTTTGGATAAATAAAGGCCAGTCTCAAATAGAGGCCCGGTCTGTTTTTTAGTTTTGGGTTGTATTTAATCTTCTAAAACCCGTCAGATCGTCTGTTTAAGCCAGTTCCTTGGTGCAGATTGGTGCACACGCAAGAGAACCCTGCACATCTGGGTGGTAGTTAAAGGTAGCCGAAAGACCGGCAGGCAGAGTTGGCGGAGGCCGGAGAGGGAGAAGTGGAGGAGAGCGACAAGGAGGAGGAATTCGCCATGAACTTGTAGTTGATGATGGCGGAGATGATAGTGATGAATAGGGTCATTTTGTATCACATGATCAGGACCGGCGCGTGCACTTCTGCCGCTCTAGGCGAAAAACAATTTTGCCGCCCCTCTATTTGCAACGTGTACCAGCAACAACAAACAAAGACAAACATGCATTGCCATATACATATAATGCGAAAAAACCTAGTCTGAAGTCAGTGGCGCGTTGCACTTTATTAATAATGCTATTTTATGGGCGCATGCTTAGCCATAATGTAGCGGGTGCACAACGTGCATACACTTTGATTCTCTCACCAACACAGATGCAGCAGTTGTTATTTTTGCAAATCATACATTATGACAAGGAAAATATTAACACTTCTAGGTTACACATTTAGGCTACCCAAATTTGTCAGGCTTATTGTAGGCTAGTAATGCCGGATCAGACCTGTTTGGCAAAACACAGATGTACTATAAGGACATAACTTACCCCCATACAACGTCACTTCTCTGTCTTTTATGGCCAAAGAAGAGGAACATTAGGCCACCCTTATGGAAGTGGTTCCATTAAATTATTGGAAGAGTGAAAAAGACCAATGGGAAGCTGCAGAACATGAGAACATTAGTTTATTACCGGTACTTATGTTCACCTGTTATAAAAGAAAGTCTAAAGTTTTCTCAAGCTGTATGTCAAACCCATCTAATCTGCTGCCTGTTACATGTCAAAGTAAGATTGTTAAATGTCTGTTTTATTACAATATAAGACAATTCATAACATCTTTGCCGAAACACAACTTATTTACTTGCAGGTTAAGCCTTGTTCACACTACATGATTTTAAAACGTCGGGCTGAACTGTGTGGTTCACACTACATGACTTGCTCTCAGTGAAATCAGGAGTGTTCAAGTTGTTGAGCTGTTCACACCACACAACACAACGTGATTGATCCACAACAGGAGGTAACTCACTACACGAGTTGACAACGCACTACATAGAGATACAACCACAATTGGATGATAAGAGCAAATCATTTGTGAGTCAATGAGAACTGTTTCATTACTATGTTACGGTCTAAATCCTAAAAATAATCAAATAAATAACGAGTTGACAATAACTCTGTCACCCAACGATTCTATCTTGTCTACAAACCACGTTTTATCACAAAAAACCACGCAATAAATAAATAAATAAATATTGCGCCAATACCCAGCGAAGAAGAGAACACAACATGTGAAAATGGACGTCAGACAGAAACTAGTGCTGCACACTGTTTGCGCAACGATCTGCTCTGAGAAAAAAAATGCAAAAAAGAAAAAGTAAGATTTACCTGGTGTCCTCAACCCATGCGTTGCTATGATTGGCTGTACTCATGACATCACTGAGTTTGAGTCGCGTGACTGCTCTGGATATCTAGCAGGCTAGATATTTTTCTGGGCTCGGCGACGCGTCTGCGAGCGTTTTCGCTGCATTGTTGGCTCTTTCATACTAACAGATTGGCAAGCGTTCATCGTCCGCTAATCCCCTGCGATTTGCACGCGATAACACCCTGACCAAAAGTACTACTTAAGGGCTCCAGACAAATTTTTTTGACTAGGAGTGCTGTTGCCCCTGACTGAAAATTTTAGGAGTGCAAGCAGCTTGCAATGCAATTATTAACATTTCCCCCAAAATAACTAATACTGACAAATTCAAATATTACGATATGCAGTTTTATTTTAAGTTCACAGGGCTCCATACTCAAATTTGAGGGCAGCACCACCTCAAATGAGAACTCACACTGAGTTCTGAAAAAAAAAAAAAAAAATCTGGTAGCACTGGGGCTGACAAATCACTAAGCTTAATTTAGGGTGTAGATGAAATTAACTTTAGTTATTATCATTCATAATGTCTTAAAGGCACACTATGCACTCTCTGGTTTTTTTGTAAAACAGTGACCTCTAGAGCCGCTGTGGTGTACTTGCACTGTCGTAAATAACCGTTATTCCCCTGTTACTGCATATACTGTCAAGTGCTAGACTGCTTTTTAATAATAAAGTTGCCTATCGCGTTTGCTGGCTTATAGCGTTTTTACATGATTTCTGCAAAATCAGAAGTAAATAGCCTATAGTGTATAGGCTACTGTATAATTTCATTCATGTTTTTTGATTGTAATGTTAAAATTACAAAATGTCAGATGACATCAATCAAGTTAAATGTACGTCGCATTATTTCATAACATTGGACGTTATGATTTAGACATGATTACAATTTATCATAATAGCAAATTGTGTTCAATTATTTACAACCTCTAGGCTTATGTCCTAATAATTATGTGAGATATTGACTATGTCCTCATGGTAATCGCAAGAATCAACATCAACAGCGTCAAGATTTGATTGATTCATAATCAACACAATTTGAAGTTACAGTCGGGAAGTGCACTGTTAGTCAGATAAACTTGATATAACAGTAACTTACATACGTCATAAGAAATCCGAACCAGACACAGGACTAAAGATACGTGATAAATACACATCACAACACCTGAGTTCAGCTGGCAAACTAGCTCTTGTGGCAAGCTCGGCAATAAAACATAACGGAAAAAACAACAAGACTAAGAGAAACGACTGTTTTTAGGAAGTCTGCTTAAAGCTCTGGTAATCGAAAGCTATAGACATGTGAGAATTATTGAACTGGTCTTATTATCAACAACGGATGAATGAACAGCACCGTAAAAAATTACATACCACAAGCCAGTGCAGCAACATACAATATAGAAACAACTAGTATACAAATACAAACAAGTTTATAAATAAGAGATTTACTTTTAGAAGTCCATCAACAAGATCGCCAGGTCAGCATCGCAGTTACAATCCAGTGCAGCTTTTAAGCTCGCGCCAACGAGTGAAAGCCCGACCGAGTGGACTCTTGTCCGGTTTCTAGCACGGTCCGATTCTCTTTCCCTGTTTCGAAAGTAGCTTCATACAGTATGATGTTGTTGATGCGTGTGACGTCGTTGCCGTAAACAATTTCGTGATTCTCACGCGCTGTGTCAGGGGCGCCACTCTCAAACTTGCATGGCTGGTTTTTCCGGCGGCGTCCCCCCCAAGCTTTCCTACCAGGATGATTCGCCCTACTATGACTTTGTTAACCACCAAAACGACTTTGAAGCTGTTATATTAAGGTACAGATCTTGCATAGAGTGCCTTTAATATTGGTTAAAGAAACAAAAGAAGTGAAAACGTATATTAAGGAGTGAAAATAGCCAATGAACATCATACTGTTTACAATGTTTGTTTGTTTGTTTTTTGTTTTTTTAAATTAGTTTTCCAACATATTAACATTTTTCATTTTAGGAGAATTTTTAAAGGATGAACAAAAAATGTGTTAGTCATCACATAAAAAATACAACATTTATATATGATATAATAGTTTTGAAGTGTTGGAAAAAGATGTAGTAGTAGGCACTGTTCTATATAATGACATCATTCTATATAGATCAGTAGCCTAGTTGTAGGCTACTTGTAAGAGAATGAATATTTATGTCACATTATCATATTTATGGTTAGAGTTAACTTACAAAATTAGCATAAATCCATAGTGAATGTTGAATTGTGGACTGAAAGCCTTCTATGAGTGTTTCTCCCACTGATCTAATGAATATAGGTATTATCTGAATTGAAAGAGTTAAGGAACCAGATGAACTTAGCTCTGTGATAGTGAGTGTTACAAGTAATAATAAGCACAAGAAAGTAAATAAAATGAAAATGATCAAACGAGATTCTTTAAATATAAAACAAAAGAAAAGCAGATTAGTAATAAGTCTGTGGAAAAACACTGCTCATTCGCGTCTGTCAGCGGCCGTGCGCTCCTCTCAGCCATTCACTGAACAGGGGAGACGCAGCGAGAGAGAGTGGCGACAGGGAGAAAACCTCGCGCTCGCAGGACAGTACATCATTTGGAGGTTACTGAGGTTTGTCCAAAAAGTCGCTAAAATTGTTACTAGTCACTTTTTTGAAAAAAAAAAAAAAAATGCCGCTAAAGGGGTCTGAAAAGTCGCTCTAAATAACGACAAAGGCGCTAAATTGGCAACTCTGTATCACCGCAGCAAGTTTTTATTTGTACATTAATGCTATACAAATGTTAGTGCATGTATATGTGTGTATAGAAAACTGACTTCTAAGGGCCCTCCCTGCCTCGGGCCCCGGGTACTCGATACCCTTTCCCCCCCCAGTCCGACGCCCCTGGGTCCAACCTAATAAAAACGCCAACGGTCCGTGAAGCATAGCTTATTTGAGTTGTGTATTTTGCATAGGCTATTTGAGTTGCGTAACGTGTGGCAAATTTACTGGTCGCACATGTGCGACTGGATGTAAAACTTTTTGTTAAAGCAAAGTTTTATTTTGTAATATAACACTAATATTAATGCATGTTTGTCCTCTCCCCACAGCTTGAAATTCACCCGGGCTCAGGAGTTCATGTACAAAAAAATGTATTGTGGTCAGCTAGCCATGCAAACAGCCCCACTACCATGGCTCGGATGCTTCTCCTTGGAGTATTTGATATTGATACACTTCTTAAAGCTTCTTAAAGCTGTGTAACAATTTTAGTTTATTCTAAGCTAAAAACACTTAGTTCTTTGAAAAGTATATGCGTTCATTAATGTATATTTACTTCGTTCAAGTAATAAAGTATTCTCGTGAGTGTATAATATTCCATTGAAAATACATACGGGTAAGGGGTTCTAATGTAGCCAATGAGAATTGAGTGATTCATTAGGATTTTTACATTTCAACGAAGTCTGCCATTGCGTTGAACTTTAGCTAAAATGTGGCGGCACATTACTGGGGTAAAGAGGCCAGCTGAAACAAACAACCAGCAAAAAGATGAGGATGAGAAAAAGAAAAGTAAAGAAGACATTTTATTACAAAGCGGACAATTGGCGTCAATGGCAAGGTTCGTGAGCGGCTGATTTATGACAGCAACTGTTGTTTCGTAACGTTCGCGATCAGAAAGAAGATGAGGCCCTTTTCTGACTATGTTTGGATGTGCGAGTATTAAACTGTTGGTGAGATGAGATAATGTTTCACACATGTGTGTGCGTGTGCAACTGTGCATGTTGGGAGTTGGGAACCGGTGAGAAAATGTCCGGTACCCGGCAACTTTACCAGTAATAACAATATTCATACAATGTAAACTTTGCCTTACACTAGTGATGTCGTACAACATACAGAATAACGATAGCAATGATAAAAGTTACTTTACTAAGATTAACTTGCATTCGTCTGGGAACCTGATAACTGATGTTAGCAATGCAATGGTAAATTAATAATGAAAACATATAACTATTATTCATTTTACATAGATGTCATAACCTATGATACCTGACAAATTAAATTACTGCAAATTATAATTTTTTTTCTAAAATAACCTCATCACTTGAAGGAACACTCATAGACGAGGTCGAACTGGAAGCCATGTTAATCTTGGACTACATCCACCGTAGGAGTTCAAACGAAATCGGAATTGAGAGGAACAGAAACTAATATTCACTGAATGTCATATACCTTATCACCACTAGATGGGGTAAAAATCACACAGTTATAATAAGGTTCATTAGTTAACATTAGTTAACTACATTAGTTGGCATGAACTAATAAAGAACAGCACTTATACAGCATTTATTAATCTTTGTGAACGTTAATTTCAATATTTACTAATACTTTATTGAAATCTTGTTAACATTAGTTAATGCGCTGTGAACTAACATGAACAAACAATAAACAGCTTTATTTTTATTAACTAACATCAACGAAGATTAACAAATATCTTAACAAATGTATTGCTCATGGTTAGTTCATGTTAGTTAATGCATTAACTAATGTTAACTAATGAACCTTTGTGACAGAAAGCTCGGCTGCGCCTCCCTCTGGCTTCATCCGTTCCCTCTCTCCAGATTATTAAGGAACTGCATTTCCCATCTCCCCCTTGGATTTACACCTGCCTAGTTCATCTGATTAGTCCCATCTGCATCACCTGTTCCTCATTAGTGCCCCTTTATAAGGACTGTGTTTGTCATTGTGACTTCGCGAAGTCTTGATTCTATCAGCTATCATTACCGAGCGTTTATTCCTGTTTATTGTGATTTTCTGGTACTCTGATCTCTGCCTGGATCCTCGTTTCTGTGAACCTTGCTGCCTGCCCTGACCCTTGCCTGTATGAAGTTGATGATTTTGGATTGCCCTGTTACTAGCACAGTTTATGTCTGTCTATCACTGCTTCATTGCATGTTTAAATAAAACTCTGCAAATGGATCTCAACGCCTCTGCCCCAGCATTACAGAAGACTTCGCCAAAACAAGATCCAGCAGATTTTCTCCGCCTGGCCCACGAGGTTTCATCACAAGCATCCGAGTTGATGTCTCATCGTCAGCAGCTGCAAAAACTTACTAATCTCACTGAGGAACTGGTGAGATCTGTTCAAGCACTCACCCCCGCCGACACCGCTGCAAATCGGGTTCCCACGCCCGCTGCACCTGCGCCTCCTCAACCGGTCGGAAGTACCTTCTCCGGCAATCCCAGAATGTCACTGCCCGAAAAATTCAATGGGTCACCCATCGCTTGTAAAGGTTTTCTGATGCAGTGTGAGATTTATTTCAACCAGTCACGGGAGCACCCCACCGACGACAGCCGCATCGCCTTTGTATGTTCGCTTTTAACCGGAAAAGCGCTGGAGTGGGCAACCGCGATGTGGTCAGGAGGTCAGTTTTCTACACTCTCTTATGATATGTTTGTTACTCAATTCAGAGAGGTGTTTGAGCATCCGGCGGATGGCAAGGATCCGGGGGAGCTTCTTCTTTCGTTACGCCAAGGAAACTCCACCGCGGCTGACTACACTCTCGCATTTCGGACACTCGCTGCACAGACGGGCTGGACCGATGAACCACTCAAGCTCTTATACCGAAAGGGTCTCATCTCGGAGCTACAGGGAGAGCTAGCCTGCCGCGACGATGGAAAGACTTTAAATCAAATCATGGATCTCGCCATTCGTCTTGATCACCTCATCAGGGCTCGTCGCTCATCATATCAGACGAACTTCTTCTTCAAGCCATCGGTCAGCACTGAACCCGAACCTATGCAGATCGGCGTCACGCATATCTCTTCGGCCGAACGGGAGAGAAGAAGGCGGAACAATCTCTGTTTGTATTGCGCTCAACCCGGTCATCTGAGAGCGTCCTGTCCTGTGAGACCCCAGGGGAGATCCACTTCAACAGTTCCTAGTGCGGTGAGTCCGTTGACTTCTCCTCTTAACTCATTGGTTCTGGAAGTTTCTTTACTATGTAATGGCAAGACTGTGAAAACTAAAGCATTAATTGATTCTGGAGCGGCAGGAAGTTTTGTTGATATCACTTTTGCCGAAACTCACCGTCTCTCTCTCGTCCCTTGTGATTCTCATGTGGAGGTGGCAGCGCTGGACGGGCGCCCCCTGGGGACCGGGAGGGTGCAGTTCATCACACAACCCATAACTCTCAACATCGGTTCTCTGCACTCTGAAACCATACAGCTCCTTACCATCAATTCACCGCTTTATCCAGTGATATTGGGATTTCCTTGGTTGGAGAATCACAACCCCCAGATTTCTTGGTCAGAGAGGAGGATTTCACAGTGGTCTCCATTTTGTCATAAGAACTGCATACCCGCCGTCCAAAGCCCAGAGATCTGCGTTGAGTCAAAAGAACCCATTCTTCATGTTTTACCAGCAGTTTATCATGATTTGAGTCTGGCATTCAGTGAGAGAGAGGCTGATCAACTACCTCCACATCGAGCAGGTGACTGTGCCATTGAACTCCTGCCTGGGGCGGTACCTCCTCGTGGGAGGGTGTATCCGTTATCTCAGCCCGAAACCGATGCCATGAAGGCTTACATCGAGGAACAACTGTCCAAGGGTTTCATAACCCCCTCTACTTCTCCTGCCTCCGCTGGATTTTTTTTTGTGAAGAAGAAGGATGGCAGCCTCCGTCCTTGCATCGATTTTCGGGGTCTAAATGAAGTGACGGTTAAATACCGCTATCCTCTACCGTTAGTTCCTGCTGCCTTGGAGATGCTTCGCACAGCTCGGTTCTTCACTAAGCTGGATTTACGGAATGCTTACAACCTGATTCGCATACGCGAGGGCGATGAGTGGAAGACTGCGTTTTCTACTACTTCGGGCCACTATGAATATCACGTTATGCCATTCGGACTGTCCAATAGTCCCTCCGTGTTCCAGGCTTTTGTCAATGAGATCTTTCGAGACATGCTCAACAGAAACGTCATAGTCTATATAGATGACATCTTGATCTATTCAGAGACCTACGAAGCGCATGTGAGGGATGTGCGAGCTGTTCTGAAACGTTTAATCGAAAATCAGTTGTATGCAAAGATCCAGAAGTGTGAGTTTCACCAGACCCAAATCTCTTTCCTGGGCTACATTATCAGCGCTGAGGGGGTTCTTATGGATGATAGCAAGGTCCAAGCTGTGGTTAACTGGCCGCAACCCTCTTCCGTGAAGGAATTGCAACGCTTTTTGGGGTTTGCCAATTTTTATCGCAGATTTATAAGAAACTTCAGCATCATCGTGGCACCTCTCACATCCCTTCTTCAGGGAGGAGGAAGGAGGTTCAGGTGGTCCCCCGAGTGCACTTCTGCTTTTGAACAGTTGAAGGAGAGGTTTGTCTCAGCTCCCATTCTTCATCACCCTGATCCAGAGAGGGAATTTATTGTGGAGGTGGATGCTTCCAACACCGGAGTGGGCGCGATCCTCTCTCAGCGCCATGGCCACCCGGCCAAAATGTTCCCCTGTGCGTTCTTTTCTCGGAAGCTCAACTCGGCAGAGCGTAATTATGATGTGGGTGATCGTGAGCTCCTGGCCATGAAGGCAGCCTTTGGTGAATGGAGGCACTGGTTGGAAGGTGCACGTCAGCCCTTTACAGTGCTTACAGATCACAGAAATCTCGAATACATCAAGTCTGCCAAGCGTTTAAATGCGCGGCAAGCCCGATGGTCTCTGTTCTTCTCCAGATTTAATTTCAAGATCACTTTCAGACCGGGGTCTAAGAACGGGAAAGCCGATGCTCTCTCACGCTTATTCGACAGTCCCGATGAACCCTGCAAACCAGAGCCTATTCTACCCACCACGTTGATCGTGGCACCCGTGCAATGGGATATAATTGCGGAGGTCACTGCCTCACAACAAGCTCACACAGCTCCACCTGAATGCCCTGCAGATCGCCTCTATGTTCCCCTCGAGCTCCGCCATCGAGTTGTGCAATGGGTGCACAGTACGCCCAGCGCTGGTCATCCTGGCATTGCTGCTACCACTCAACTAGTCTCCAATCGTTTCTGGTGGCCCACTCTGCAAGGCGACGTCATCGCTTTCATCCATCAATGTGAGGTTTGCAATACCGTCAAGTCCTCACATCTCAAACCTGCCGGTCTCTTACAACCTCTGCCCATTCCTCACCGTCCCTGGTCTCACATTGCCGTGGACTTTGTCACTGATTTGCCTCAGTCTCAGGGATTCACTACCATCCTCTCAGTAGTAGATCGCTTTTCCAAGTCATGCCGCTTCATTCCATTGGCTGGGTTGCCTACCGCCCTTCAGACCGCTGAGGCTCTTTTAAATCACGTGTTCCGTCTCTTCGGACTTCCTGACGACATTGTTTCTGACCGGGGCCCCCAGTTTACCTCTAAAGTCTGGAGGGAGCTCTGCGCCAAACTCAATATTAATGTGAGCCTCACTTCGGGTTACCATCCGCAGGCCAACGGTCAGGTCGAACGACTCAACCAAGAACTAATCCGTTTTCTGCGCACCTATTGTCACCAGAATCAGCACGACTGGAGTCGTTTTTTGGTCTGGGCGGAGTATGCGCAGAACTCTTTGCTGAAGCCAGCCACAGGATTAACCCCTTTCCAGTGTGTTTTAGGCTTTCAACCCCCGCTTTTCCCATGGGCTGGAGAGCCATCGGATCTCCCTGCAGTGGATGCTTGGCTAAGGCGCAGTGAGGCTACCTGGAACACCGCCCACGTTCATTTGCAGCGCGCTATTCGCCACTACCAGCAAAACGCAGATCGTAGAAGGCGCAGAGGACCTCCGTATAGACCTGGCCAGTGGGTGTGGCTCTCCACCAAGGATCTCCGTCTTAAACTCCCCTGCAAAAAGCTTTCCCCTCGGTTCATCGGCCCGTTCAAAATCCTCCGCCAGATCACTCCAGTTTCTTTTCGTTTGGCACTGCCAGCTCATTACCGCATTTCACCTACATTTCATGTGTCTCTTTTCAGGCCCGCTACTACCCCCAGGAGAGAGGTGGTCCAGGAGGAGATTGCTCCAGTCCAGGCTCCTCCCATTGAGGTCGGCGGCGAGGAGGCATACCGGGTGCGAGCGGTCCTGGACTCCAGACGCCGCGGCGGGGTTCTTCAGTATCTCATTGACTGGGAGGGATATGGTCCTGAGGAACGTTCTTGGGTTAGGTCTCAGGATGTTCTAGACCCCTCGTTGCTCTCCACCTACCATCGGGACCATCCAGATCGTCCAGCACCAAGACCCCGTGGTAGACCCCGTCGTCGGTCAGGCCCTCGCTTCCGGAGCCGCTCGCTCTGTGACAGAAAGCTCGGCTGCGCCTCCCTCTGGCTTCATCCGTTCCCTCTCTCCAGATTATTAAGGAACTGCATTTCCCATCTCCCCCTTGGATTTACACCTGCCTAGTTCATCTGATTAGTCCCATCTGCATCACCTGTTCCTCATTAGTGCCCCTTTATAAGGACTGTGTTTGTCATTGTGACTTCGCGAAGTCTTGATTCTATCAGCTATCATTACCGAGCGTTTATTCCTGTTTATTGTGATTTTCTGGTACTCTGATCTCTGCCTGGATCCTCGTTTCTGTGAACCTTGCTGCCTGCCCTGACCCTTGCCTGTATGAAGTTGATGATTTTGGATTGCCCTGTTACTAGCACAGTTTATGTCTGTCTATCACTGCTTCATTGCATGTTTAAATAAAACTCTGCAAATGGATCTCAACGCCTCTGCCCCAGCATTACAACCTTATTGTAAAGTGTTACCATATATGGTAAATTATTTGAAAAATATATACTAAGACTATACAAAAATATATGAGGGACATATGTCACATATATGTAAGCGATATGCTATATGTGTAGTTGTGTAGTGTGTACATGTGTAGTGTAATAAAGAAATATATGTCATGTATATTGATAATTATATATGTGACATATATATATATATACACTATTATAGTATATGGACAGATATATGTACATATATGTTTTCACTTTCTATGTGGATATATTTAATATATGTATATTTCATATTTGTATACATTTCCGTATGGGTTTATTGCCATCAGGGTCTTGTATCAGGACAGTGTTTAATTGTCTAAACATGCCTGAATGTAGGTACAAATGTATACAACTTTTAAACAAATGTCTTAATGGTTTTCCTTGTTATTTCTTTTTTATAAAAATGTATTTATGTATTTGTTTACTAATAAATGTATTGATTATTTGTTCTTTGCTTATGTTATGGCCAATGCTGTACAAGTCACGCCAATAAAGCTCATTTGAATTTGAGAGACCCTAAAGAGGAGGGAGAGAGAGAGAGAGCCACTGGAGAAGTGTGTGTGTGTGTGTGTGTGTGTGTGCGTGTGTGTGTGTGTGTGTGTGTGTGTGTGTGGCCTCTGTAGTCTTAATCTGGGCCTGCAGAGTTTTCTGTAGAGAAATGTCTCACCCAGTGCCCAAACTGTATGTGTGTCACTTAGACCACACTGCTGTTTCCTGTTATGCTAATTTAGTAAAAGATCTTTACCATGGTGAGAAAAACATCTCTCACCCCTGATGCTCTAGACAGGAAACGCATCAAAGAAATATGTTATCGGTGCCCATCCTTTTGAAGAAAACTTTTAACTGCAGTGTTTTAATGGCACACAGTGATTCTCCCCATAGTTTCAATCTTATTCTGTCTCAAGTCCTTTTGAAAAATGTAATTTCTACTAGTTTTCTGAAAAAGTTCTGGTTTAATCGGTTTAAGTTCTCACAGTCCTTAACGAAAACACACAACTGAAAGGAGTTTCAAAGCAACTTCTGCTTAAGACAGTTCAAGTTCAGTGGAGGAACAAGAAACATCTTCATCATTATTCATGGTTAGTAAATACTACTTCATAAAATACTGGCATTTAACAGTGTCATGAATCCCTTCACATTGATCTAGACTTATCAAACAGCACTGACAGATTGTGTATAACATTTTAGATAGCAAACAACACTCAAAGAAATATTTAATTGACTACAGTAATTTAGCAGATTTAATCAACAGCTTTCTGAAGCCTCATACTGTATCGAAGTTCTCTCTTCAAAGATGCACACGTTCATCTCACAACCTTTATTTCAAATCATTCATTTAGATCATGTGAGAATCTGTGAATGGCGATGGCGTCTGTTAAAGAGCTGCTTCTGAATTCACTGGAAGACCTGAGAGAAGACCATCTAAAGAAGTTTCAGTGGCACTTAGAGAACGATCAGGAGAGAATAACAAAGTCTGATATGGAGAATGCAGATAGGATGAATACTGTGGATAAGATGGTGGAGTGTTTCGGACCAGAAGAAGCTGTGAAGATCACAGTGGAGATCCTGAGGAAGATGAACCAGAATAATCTGGTTGAGCAGCTGGAGAAAAATCACAAGCAACACAAGCAAGGTAATGTTTAATTGACTGTGACTAATGTAATTGACAGGCAATATGAAGACATCTGTCACTGCTGGAGCTCATTAAAAATAAATGGAGTAAATTCACTAGTGACATTTATTGGTAACACTGCACAATAATAGTACCTGAATAATAATGTACTAATTCCTGAATTAATAATTACTTTATTATGAACTAATGATGAGTTAAGACGTGTTCTAATGAGGAACTAACCTTATCTACGACATGAGTCATACGAATTCCTGCATGAATATACCATCTTAACTACACGTTAGTAATTAATATATTAATTAACATTTCGGGGTAAACTAAATCAAACTTGCTCTAGAAAATGGACACATTTTGTGGCCCAAAAGAAGAGCAAGAACCCTTACTGATTAATATCCAAATGCATTATGATATACACTCACCTAAAGGATTATTAGGAACACCATACTAATACTGTGTTTGACCCCCTTTGGCCTTCAGAACTGCCTTAATTCTACGTGGCATTGATTCAACAAGGTGCTGAAAGCATTCTTTAGAAATGTTGGCCCATATTGATAGGATAGCATCTTGCAGTTGATGGAGATTTGTGGGATGCACATCCAGGGCACGAAGCTCCCGTTCCCCCACATCCCAAAGATGCTCTATTGGGTTGAGATCTGGTGACTGTGGGGGCCATTTTAGTACAGTCAACTCATTGTCATGTTCAAGAAACCAATTTGAAATGATTCGAGCTTTGTGACATGGTGTATTATCCTGCTGGAAGTAGCCATCAGAGGATGGGTACATGGTGGCTATAAAGGGATGGACATGGTCAGCAACAATACTCAGGTAGGCTGTGGCATTGAAATTATGTCCAATTGGCACTAAGCGGCCTAAAGTGTGCCAAGAAAACATCCCCACACCATTACACCACCACCACCAGCCTGCACAGTGGTAACAAGGCATGATGAATCGATACTCTCATTCTGTTTACGCCAAATTCTGACTCTACCATCTGAATGTCTCAACAGAAATCGAGACTCATCAGACCAGGCAACATTTTTTCCAGTCTTCAACTGTCCAGTTTTGGTGAGCTCTTGCAAATTGTCGCCTCTTTTTCCTATTTGTAGCCTCGATGAGTGGTACCCGGTGGGGTCTTCTGCTGTTGTAGTCCATCCGCCTCAAGGTTGTGCGTGTTGTGGCTTCACAAATGCTTTGCTGCATACCTCGGTTGTAACGAGCGGTTATTTCAGTCGCCCACAGGACTGCCGCATACTGGATGTTTTTCCCTTTTCACACTATTCTTTGTAAACCATAGAAATGGTTGTGCGTGAAAATCCCAGTAATTGAGCAGATTGTAAAATACTCAGACCAACAACCATGCCACGCTCAAAAATGCTTAAATAACTTTTCTTTCCCATTCTGACATTCAGCTTGGAGTTCAAGAGATTGTCTTGACTAGGGCCACACCACCAAATGCATTGAAGCAACTTCCTTGTGATTGATTGATTAGATTTTGATAAAAATGTTGATAGTTGATAGAATTGCATTAATGAGAAATTGAATAGTTGTTCCTAATAATCCTTTAGGTGAGTGTACGTTGTCAACTTAAGCATGATCAGTGTAAGATGTGTATGTAAACACTATTGCAGTACAAGTGTAGTTAATTTGAATACAGCCGAAGTGCAGTTTTATCAAACATGTGATGTAATAATAATGAATAATAATAATAATTCATTACATTTATATAGCGCTTTACATAGAGAGGGGAATCTCCTCAACCACCACCAGTGTGCAGCTCCACCTGGATGATGCGACGGCTGCCATAGTGCGCCAGAACGCTCACCACACACCAGCTTACTGGTGGAGAGAAGACAGTGATGAAGCCAATTGGTATATATGGGGATGATTAGGAGGCCATGATGGACAGAGGCCACTGGGCAAATTTGGCCAGGATGCCGGGGCCAAATTTACTCCCATACTCTTTCGAAAGACATCCTGGGATTTTTAATGACCACAGAGAGTCAGGACCTCGGTTTAACGTCTCATCTGAAGGACGGTGCTCTTTGACAGTATAGTATCCCCATTACTATACTGGGGCATTAGGATGTAGTTATTTTTGTAATGGGAACTGCAGACCAGGTTACAAATTACATTTGGATATTATTAGGAAAGAATGAAGAAACATGACTTTCTGCTGTCTTTTCCCCCTCTTATTAAAGGTTCAGCCACTCTACCCGATTACACAGAGGCCAGCTGCAGACTGAAGGAAACATTAAAACAGGAGTGTGAGCGGATATTGGTTGGTAATTCACAGACAGGTCATCGGAAAAACCTGAACGATATCTACACTGATTTATATGTGGTGGAGAATGAGACTGGAGGAAGAGTGAACGAGCACGAGGTGATACAGATCGAGTCTCACAACCGACCGACTGCCAAGGAGACGGCAATAAAGTGTAATGACATGTTTAAACAAAACTCAAAGGTACTGACGATGGGGATCGCAGGAGTAGGAAAAACTGTCTCTGTCAATAAATTCATCCTTGACTGGGCTGAAGGAAAAGAAAATTGGGATATAACCTTTGTTTTTCCTCTTCCATTCCGTGAGCTAAACCTGATTACAGAGGACTGCAGCCTCATGGAAATGCTGCACGAACACTTCTTTAGTGATCCTAAAGAACTGCCCTCTCTTCCTAAAGGTGACAGGAAGGTCTTGTTCATTTTTGATGGACTGGATGAATGTCGCTTCCCTTTGAGTTTTGAAGATGGTGTCAGATTTACAGATGTTCACAAAAAAACAACAGTGAGTAAGATAATAACAAGCCTCTTTAAGAGACACCTGGTTCCCTCTGCTCTCATCTGGATCACTTCCAGACCAGCAGCAGCCAGTCTGATTCCCCGTGACTACATTGATCAGGTGACAGAGGTGCGAGGATTTAACGATGAGCAGAAAGAGCAATACTTCATCAAAAACAGCAGTCCTGAGGTTGCTCGAAAACTCGTCAGTCACATCAAGAAATCCAGGAGCCTGTACATCATGTGCCATATTCCTGTATTCTGCTGGATCTCTCTCACTGTTCTTCGGCCTCTACTGGCTCAAAAGAGCAATGACAAAACTCCCACAACTCTCACAGGGATGTACACAAGCTTCTTAATTTCTCAGATGCAGCAGATGAAAAAGAAGTACCCTAAAGGTCCTGAACTTAACGACATTGACAGGTTTTTTTATGAGCTTATTTTAAAGCTTGGGAAACTGGCCTTTCGACAGTTGGAGAAAGGAAATCTGATTTTCAACAAAAAAGATCTTGTGGAATGTGGACTTAATGTTAGTCACCTGATTTTTGACAAAAAAGATCTTGAGAAGTGTGGACTAGATGACAGAGAAGGGCCAGTGCAATCTGGGTTATGCACTCAGATCTTTCAGGAGGAAAAGGCTGTTTTAACAACAAGTGTTTACAGCTTCATACATCTCAGTGTACAGGAATTTCTTGCTGCTCTTTATGTATTTTTGATGAACAAAGACAAGAAAGCAAACCCATTTGTTCCATGGTGGAAAGAAATGATACTGAAATTCTCCATAAAGCCACAGTTTCAGCTTCATAAGGCTGCAATCAACAAGGCTTTAAGAAGCAAGAACGGACACCTGGACCTTTTCCTTCGGTTCCTCCTGGGTCTCTCACTGGAGTCCAATCAGAGTGACCTGATGGGACTACTGCCAGGACTGGAGCTCAGAACAGAGAGCATTAAAGACACTGTTGACTATATCAAAAAGAAAATAGAAAAGGAAAAATCAATAGAGAGGACTATCAATCTCTTCTACTGTCTCAGTGAACTGAGAGATGACTTTGAGGAGGAAATCCAGAAGAATCTGAGCTCAGGAAATCTTTCAGCACAGAATCTCTCCTCTGCTCAGTGGTCTGGTCTGGTGTTTGTGCTCCTGATGTCAGAAGAGGCTCAAGAGAAGTTTGAACTGCAGAAATACAGAAGATCTGATGAAGCAGTGATGAGACTACTGCCAGTGATCAAAAACACCAGAAGAGCATTGTAAGAGTCTACTTTACATTCATTTATATACACTGTTACTCATTTTAATTGGGCCTTAATCTTACACCGGTATTTGCTGGCTATGACTCATGAAAAAAATGAATAAATATGAATCAATGAATCAATGTGTGTGATGATACAGAATTAACTACCAAAGTATCTGCATTAACAGGCAAGTTGGGTCAGGCATCAGGAAAAAAATTAGGAACCTTCAATGATTTATGAACCTGAGTTTTAACTTTAACTTAAATACCTTTTTTTTTAGCTTTGCTTAAATCTTCAGTCAGGCTTTTCCAAATTATCTGTCTTCCAGACTAACCCTACCTAATAAAAAAATACAATTGCATTAGTTGTTTTCTTCTCTTCACAGGCTATATAGCTGTAATCTCACTGCTCAGTGTTGTGGGACTTTGTCTTCAGCTCTACAATTCTCAAACATCTTTCTGAGAGAGCTGGACCTGAGTAACAATGACCTGCAGGATTCAGGAGTGAAGCTTCTTTCTGATGGACTGATGAGTCCAAACTGTCAGCTGGAGACACTGAGGTTTGAATTAATATATATATAAATATATATATATATATATATATATATATATATATATAAGTAGGGCTGGGTATTAATTCAGATGTCCCGATTCAGGGGCCTACTCCTGATTAGTAGGGCTAGGTATCGATTAATATGTCCTGATTTGATTTCGATTTTTGAGATCTTGATTCGATTCACTGATTTCAATTATTCATTTATCACTTTCCCCCCACAAAGAATAATTATTGTTTTTGACCCTTCTATTGTAATAAATGAGGTTATGACACCCAAAATTTTAGACAACGGTGAAATTTAACAATTCTCTATTCTAATTTAAGAATTGGTGAGTTACCTCACCTATTTTGAATTAGTGAGATCTGTCAACTGGTGAGTTACCCCGCCTGACAGATCGTCATCCGAGGATTGGACTGGTTGCTACTATGGTTGTGGGGGGCGGCGTTGGCTTTCACTTTTGGTCGGGTGACAGAGCAGCGGCGATAGCTACTAGCTGAGTGCTAACCTCTCTGAGTCTGGGGTAACAGTCAACATGTTACAAACACGCTCAGATGGAGCAGACAGTCACGCTGCATCAAAACAAAAGTATTTTCTACTCTTTCAAAATGTCAATCATGCCTCTGTGCTTTTGGATGTAAAGTGCAAACCAAAGGGAATATTAGGCGGACAGTTAAGCACATACCACCTTATCCCTAAATGTAATCAGGTCTCTGCACTTCTCCTGGATTCAAACTTGGATTACTTCTGTTTAACAGAATCGTGGCTCCACAGTAACATTCCAACTAATGTGATTGACATTGCTGGATACCCAGCAATGTCAATCACATTAGTTGGGTTAGGAACTAAGAAAGAACAGAATTACAGGCAGGGGGGAGGAGTATTAACCCTCTGGGGTCTAAGGTGTTTTTGGGGTCCTTGAGATGTTCTGATATGCCCTGACATTTGTGCTTTTTTCAGTTGCTAATAAACATATTAATGGCACAGGTGGAATTACACTCTATTTAGCACAAACAGGGCTACCATAATATGTGAGCAACATGTATGTACATGTTTGTATTTTTGAGAGAATACTGTATATGCGTGGTTATTGAAAAAACTAAATTTTTTATACATATCAAAATATAAAAGAAAGTCAAAAGTACATTGTTAGTCATACCTGGAAACAAATCTTGTTCAAATAGGTTATATCTGTCATTCTATTGAATTGGTTCAAAATTAAGTTCGAAAAATCTTGAAAAGAAAATGGTATTTTTCAATTATTTTTTAAAGTAGACCAATACATTTAATCAAAAATATTTCAAAGTTAAAGATTCATTATTTTGATTTAGCTTGCACTGGATAACAGTTGATTAGTTTATTTTTGACAAAACATACTATATATTTAACATATGCACAGACACTGTCTAACAAAAGCTTATTTGATGTCTAATTTATAGTAAAAACTTTATAATATATCCAAAACTAGTCAACAAAATATTGTCTTTTATTTAGTCTAACAGTTCGTTCTGTGCGTTCGTTCATTCACTCACCCAGACACCAACATTTAATCATTTAGTCTTTTTGGTTTTACAGATACTATTCTATATCGCGATTAGAACAGATCTCAGTAGGCTATAGCAATATAGTTTGAATGTATTCATGTAAAAATAACGTTTACTAATGTAGGAACGAGAGTGAATGAGCGCACAGATGATGTACGTCTATAGTAGGGATGGCTCGATACCACAATTTTGGCTTCGGTACGATACCAGAACCTAATACCTCGGTATCGATACTAAATCGATACCACAGTCGGAAAAAAAGAGTCTAAATTTAAGTGAATTGAAACAATTTTATTAAACACTGCTTGAAACTCTCAACTACCATATGTGCAAAGAAAAGTATCCCAAAAAAAAAAAAAAAAACCGTATCAAAATTTTAAAATAAAATTATGTGTAGGTAAAATTTTGATTTGGGAAAACCACTGATATTACACAATTAAAATAGGTTAATATAATAGATTACCATAATAGAATAATGAAATGACGTAAACCATTAGCTGTCATGCATCAACAGAGAATTATCAACATTTATTGCATTTATTCATCTTGGTTTGGTTACTGTTTGTGTTTGGGCTCATATTATGCATATAATGCATTGCAAAAAGTAATTTTATGATGCTAAACATATATTAGGATATTACATTTTTAGGTCATTTTATTACTGATTGATCTAGATTAATCAATGCTATATTGTTAGGCCAGGTTCCTTAATGAATGTTGACAAATGTAGCTTAATTGTAGGCTAATATTATTAATATTTATATTACTACCCTCTCTCTCTCTCTTCGCCACAGCCTCAGTAATGCCATTCATTTATCACTTTTATGCTTTATTAATTTAAATTAAATGAATATATTTGAGTACCCGAATGACCCTAGGAGCTATGTTGTCTGGGGCTA
The DNA here is from genome assembly GCF_988280905.1 of Pimephales promelas. Taxonomy (NCBI): domain Eukaryota; kingdom Metazoa; phylum Chordata; class Actinopteri; order Cypriniformes; family Leuciscidae; genus Pimephales; species Pimephales promelas. The sequence continues at coordinate 28,878,463 of NC_142792.1, read as the reverse complement.
TATGCCCCTGGTAGGGTCTCCCAAGGCAAACAGGTCCTAGGCGACGGGTCAGACTAAGAGCGGTTCAAAAACCCCCTTATGAAGGAAATACACCCAAGGACCGTGACGTCGCCCGGTATGGCGCAGCCGGGGCCCCACCCTGGAGCCAGGCCCGGGGTTGGGGCTCGTATGTGAGCGCCTGGTGGCCGGGCCTCTCCCCACGGGGTCCGGCCGGGCTCAGCCCGAAGAAGCGACGTGGGACCGTCTTCCCGTGGGCTCACCACCTGCAGGAGGAGCCGTAAGGGGCCGGTGCAGAGAGGATTGGGCGGCAGTCGAAGGCAGGGGCCTCGGCGACCCGATCCCTGGACACGGAATCTAGCCTTAGGGACGTGGAACGTCACCTCACTGGCGGGGAAGGAGCCCGAGATTGTGCGTGAGGTTGAGAGGTTCCGACTAGAGATAGTCGGAATCACCTCTACGCATGGCTTGGGTTCTGGAGCCACACTCCTTGAGAGAGGATGGACTCTTCACCACTCTGGAGTTGCCCATGGTGAGAGGCGGCGGGCTGGTGTGGGCTTGCTTATAGCCCCCCAGCTCAGCCGCCATGTGTTGGAGTTTACGGGGTCCGGCCAGGCTCTACGGCCATCGGATCCAACTCACCACCAGGTGGTGATCAGTTGACAGCTCCGCCCCTCTCTTCACCCGAGTGTCCAAGACATACGGCCGCAGGTCAGATGAAACGACCACAAAGTCGATCATCGACCTACGGCCTAGGGTGTCCTGGTGCCACGTGCACTGGTGGACACCCTTATGCTTGAACATGGTGTTCGCTATGGACAAACTGTAACTAGCACAGAAGTCCAATAACTGAACACCACTCGGGTTCAGGTCGGGGGGGCCGTTCCTCCCAATCACGCCCCTCCAGGTGTCACTGTCGTTACCCACGTGAGCGTTGAAGTCCCCCAGTAGAACAACGGAGGCTGGACGGACTCGGCCATCGGATCCAACTCACCACCAGGTGGTGATCAGTTGACAGCTCCGCCCCTCTCTTCACCCGAGTGTCCAAGACATACGGCCGCAGGTCAGATGAAACGACCACAAAGTCGATCATCGACCTACGGCCTAGGGTGTCCTGGTGCCACGTGCACTGGTGGACACCCTTATGCTTGAACATGGTGTTCGTTATGGACAAACTGTAACTAGCACAGAAGTCCAATAACTGAACACCACTCGGGTTCAGGTCGGGGGGGCCGTTCCTCCCAATCACGCCCCTCCAGGTGTCACTGTCTTTACCCACGTGAGCGTTGAAGTCCCCCAGTAGAACAACGGAGGCTGGACGGACTCGGCAGACCCAAGCGTACTGTGAGGGTTTGCTGGGAACGTTTGGCCGAATCTCCTGTCAGAAAGATCTTCAACTCTCACCTCCGGCAGAGCTACGACCAGATCCCGAAGGAGGCTGGAGATATTGAGTCTGAGTGGACCATGTTCTCCACCTCCATTGTCGAAGCGGCTGCTCGGAGCTGTGGCCGTAAGGTCTCCGGTGCCTGTCGAGGCGGCAATCCTCGAACCCGGTGGTGGACACCGGAAGTAAAGGATGCCGTCAAGCTGAAGAAGGAGTCCTATCGGGCCTGGTTGGCTCGTGGGACTCCGGAGGCAGCTGACAGGTACCGGCAGGCCAAGCGGACTGCGGCCCAAGCAGTTGGGGAGGCAAAAACTCGGGCCTGGGAGGAGTTCGGTGAGGCCATGGAGAAGGACTATCGGCTGGCCTCGAAGAAATTCTGGCAAACTGTCCGGCGCCTCAGGAAGGGGAAACAGTCCCCTACCAATGCTGTTTACAGTAGGGGTGGGCGGCTGTTGACCTCGACTGGGGATGTCGTCGGACGGTGGAAGGAATACTTCGAGGACCTCCTCAATCCCGCCGTCACGTCTTCCATGGAGGAAGCAGAGGCTGAGGGTTCGGAGGTGGACTCGTCCATCACCCTAGCTGAGGTCACCGAGGTAGTCAAGAAACTCCTCGGTGGCAAGGCACCGGGGGTGGATGAGATCCGCCCCGAATACCTTAAGTCTCTGGATGCTGTGGGGCTGTCTTGGTTGACACGCCTCTGCAGCATCGCGTGGCGGTCGGGGACAGTGCCTCTGGGATGGCAGACCGGGGTGGTGGTTCCTCTTTTTAAGAAGGGGGACCGGAGGGTGTGTTCCAACTATAGGGGGATCACACTTCTCAGCCTCCCTGGGAAAGTCTATGCCAGGGTACTGGAGAGGAGAATACGGCCGATAGTGGAACCTCGGATTCAGGAGGAACAGTGCGGTTTTCGTCCTGGCCGTGGAACACTGGACCAGCTCTATACTCTCTACAGGGTGCTGGAGGGTTCATGGGAGTTTGCCCAACCAGTCCACATGTGTTTTGTGGATTTGGAGAAGGCATTCGACTGTGTCCCCCGAGGCGGCCTGTGGAGGGTGCTCCGGGAATATGGGGTCCGGGGTCCTTCGCTAAGGGCTGTCCGGTCCCTGTATGACCGAAGCAGGAGCTTGGTTCGCATTGCCGGTAGTAAGTCAGACTTCTTCCCGGTGCATGTTGGACTCCGGCAGGGCTGCCCTTTGTCGCCGGTTCTGTTCATAATTTTTATGGACAGAATTTCTAGGCGCAGCCAGGGGCCGGAGGGTGTCAGGTTTGGGGACCACACGATTTCGTCTCTGCTCTTCGCGGATGATGTTGTCGTGTTGGCCCCTTCATACCAGGACCTTCAACATGCACTGGGACGGTTTGCAGCCGAGTGTGAAGCGGCTGGGATGAAAATAAGCACCTCCAAATCCGAGGCCATGGTCCTCAGCCGGAAAAGGGTGGCTTGCCCACTTCAGGTTGGTGGAGAGATCCTTCCTCAAGTGGAGGAGTTTAAGTATCTTGGGGTTTTGTTCACGAGTGAGGGAAGGATGGAACGGGAGATTGACAGACGGATCGGTGCAGCTTCAGCAGTAATGCGGTCGATGTACCGATCTGTTGTGGTGAAGAAGGAGCTGAGCCGTAAGGCAAAGCTCTCGATTTACCAGTCAATCTACGTTCCTACTCTCACCTATGGTCATGAGCTTTGGGTCATGACCGAAAGAACAAAATCCCGGATACAGGCGGCTGAAATGAGCTTTCTCCGCAGGGTGGCTGGGCGATCCCTTAGAGATAGGGTGAGAAGCTCGGTCACTCGGGAGGAGCTCAGAGTAGAGCCGCTGCTCCTCCACATCGAGAGGGGTCAGTTGAATGATGAGAACTCACCAGTCGATCTCTTGAACAAGTCAGGATGAGCAACTGACGAGCGCTTCGGCAGATTTGATGTGTTGCCTTCCATGGCAACACATTATTGAAAGCAAAGTTTGTAGAGTGGTTCATTGAGGTCTGTGTCTACACTATTCTTATTACTTTAGTAGGCAAAGTAATGCCTTATTTCACTAATACTGCTCTCTCTATTTAATAATTTCGGGCGTGTAAAAAACCCGAATGAGCTTTATTTCCACCGTGTTCCTTCGTTTGCCAGTTTCGCGTGACTTGCGTCAGTTTCGGTAGCGCACTGCCGCCTAGTGGAGAACTTCGGAAAAGCAGCTCATCAAATACCGAATTTAACAAAATGATGATATTGTACCGTTTTAAATTTATTATATACCGGTATTTTTGCAATACCGGTATACCACGCATCCCTAGTCTATAGTAAACAACATCGCGTGCACATCTGTGCCATTCATTAATTTCATACACAGACACGCATTTTATATTTAAAGGGTTAGTTCACCCAAAAATGAAAATTAAGTCATTAATTACTCACCCCCATGCTGTACCAACCCCGTAAGACCTTCGTTCATTTTCGGAACACAAATGAAGATATTTTTGATTAAATTTGAGAGCTGTATAACTACCACATTGGCTCCTAAGGGAATGACACTTGACGGCCCAGAAAGTCAATGAAGAAAATGTTTAAATATTCCATGTGACTACAGTGGCTCAACTATAAGTTTATCAAGCGACGAGAATACTTTTTGTGTGAAAAAACAAACAAAAATAACGACTTTATTCGACTATTCCTTTTCTTCCTTGTTGGCCTGAAACGAGACTTCAAGAGATTTCCACGACGCATGCGCGAGAATTGCGATCTCCTTCAACTACTTCAGTTCAGTTCTCGCGCATGCGTCGAAGAGCTAGAAGCTGTGCTGTGCGTACACAACACACAAAATATTTATTGAGCATAATACATAAAACATAAAAGCAACAATTGATAATTTTAATAATACTTACAGGTTGTGATTCGGAGGAGGAAGCTGATCCAAATAAACTTGGTACTGAACCTTCCTTTAATATCAGGTGGCTCGCGAATCCATATTTGATAGCACACGTCACGGTCACGTGTTGGAGCTGCGCTCAAAGTGCGCAGCGGCGTGGCGGTGACGTAGCTGAGAAAGGATTGTTTTTACTTTGCGTTTGAATAACGTACGTGTGGATCAACGTCTGGATAACGTACTTGTGGATGAACGTGTGGATCAACGTCTGGCTGTTAACCTAATAGTTAGGCTGAATTCTATCATGTCACTATAGAGTGCCGAAGTTACGACGTCACTCTGTAGGCCAAAACGCGGAAGTAAGTTAGCATTTTAGCACTTCCGGTTCCCTTGCTCTAAAGTTCTATGGGATTTTCGAATGGGTTTTTGCTAAATCGCCTGAAATAAGGTCTGTGGTGAACATAGCCTTTAAATATTTTCACATTTTTATCTATGACAGAACACACAGTTATAACCTGCTTGTGGTTATTTAAACTTTATTGTGTCTGCTTGTGTTTTTTAAAAACTTTATATAGGCTTCAAAATGTATTTGGATTAACTTGTAAAGATTATCTTGATAGACAAAACGTGTTAGGGTCACAACTCTTTGTTAAACACAGAACTTATTTTTTGCGATTTTCCAAAAGTCTATGGAGAAAATGCATAGCTTTTCGATGGAGGGAACCCATGCGCCGCTAGCTTCCGAGTTCATCACTTTGGCACTCTATTGTACCTTTTTTAATTTGGGATATGATCATAACACACACACTGTTTTCATGTTTTTGGGGGTTTACAACACTATTATATATCTCATTTATATATATATTTATGTGTGTTTAATATTGGTAATCATGGGCGGCGCTAGGGTGGGCTGGTAAAGACCAAGGCACCGCCAAATATTATTTCTGGAATCAATTAACATTAGCCTATATTCAGGCTGTGTTCTATGCAGCTATGAAACAAATGGTGTGGGGGAAAAGAAAACTTTCTATTTCTAGATATTGAGTCATTATTTCAACATAATTATCTGTTATTTCGACACAATAACGGGACAGTTTAATCAGGCTATTCCCAAACTGTGGTCCGGGAGTAAATATCGTGAGATATCGCCGTATCAATATTTTGACGCAGCCCTACTTTTGAGTATAAAAAACAATGTTTGATTTTAACATTGTTTAAATCATTGTTTATAAAAGATTGTTTATTTAACAATGTAAATATCCGCCGTGTTATTATGTAATGTTTTCTCCCTTTCTTTCCAAACCGCTACAAACGGCAGTCACCCTTTTCTGCAAAATGTGACATATCCGCTCAACCAATCAAAATGCACCATTCCACGCAATGTAAACAGTAACGGCAGCGCTTTAACTCCGGCTTCCTAGGTTTACTCACTCATCTATTTTGTACTTTTCGATAAACAAACAAAAAAAATGAATAATTTTGACAGCATTGGTGAACCTGCGGAGGGTAAGGCATCCTGCATGGGTAAATGTGACATCGAAATCAAATCATTTACGTGAGGAGATTAAGAAGATGAGGCACTCGGGAGGAGGAAATGCCGGCTGTTGCTTGTTCTCACACGACAGCATCAAACTTCTGTCACACTGACACACTGACCCCTGGGTATCTTTTGAAAAACTTTCGGTTGTTTTATTCAAAGTCAACGAAAACCGAGCAGGACCAAGCCATTTTACAGCTGATCGCCATCAAAAAAGCTCAGCGGCGACATCCCAAGGTTGACAACAGCAATATGTAGAAGTAACGTTAGATCATGCTTAATAAATCTTAGTTAATGTTTTAATTAAGGTGTTGTTCATCCATGAAGTCATGAATGAAAAACGTTGAACTGTTAAAAACACGTTGTTAGTTCCTGATGATATTAATGTATGAACGAATGCATAATTCATGCATGATTGTGCATGACATGTACCCTTAAAGTGTTACTGAATATTGTTATATTAAAGCAATGAATTTATAGTATGCACCAGAAATTCAATGTGTATAAAATTTTATTTTGATTAATTGCATTTTGAAAATGAAAATAAATTAATGGATTTATTGCATTTTGGGAAAAAATAATCTGTTTTTATAATAAATCTTTGAAAAAAACAAAACCTGGATTTAAATCTTTATTGATATTATAACCTAAAAATGCTATGTGATAATTTGAAACAGAAAATAGTGGTTTTCATCTTCCCATTTTCTTGCTAAAGAAAACACAGTTTTACTCAAATTCATCAAAATGGATTTATAGTGTTTTGGAACCACACTCTTCATATATATATATATATAGATTAAACGAAGAATCTTTCTCGTGTTCAGTCCAAACAAGTTAATTATTCAATATCACACTACTAAGATTTATTCTGTATACAATTACATTGTGATTTTTTTCTTCAGAGTTCCCACATGTAATCTCACTGCTCAGTCCTGTGAGAGTTTATCTTCAGTTCTTCAATCCTCAAACGTCCTGAGAGAGCTGGACCTGAGTAACAATAACCTGCAGGATTCTGGAGTGAAGCTGCTTTCTGATGGACTGAAGAGCCCAAACTGTCAGCTACAGACACTGAGGTTTGAGTTTAAATACTTTATTTTTTTTAGCAATGAGTTCATTATTAAATATCACACTGCTAAGATTTATTCTGTATGCAATTACATTGTGTTTTTCTTCTTCAGATTTTTCACTTGTAATCTCACTGCTCAGTGTTGTGAGAGTTTGTCTTCAGCTCTACAATCCTCAAATATCTTTCTGAGAGAGCTGGACCTGAGTAACAATGACCTGCGGGATTCAGGAGTGAAGCTGCTTTCTGATGGACTGAAGAGTCCAAACTGTCGGCTGGAGATACTGAGGTAAATGTTAATAAAATAAATAAATAATGAAATACTAACACACAATGAATGATTTCGTTTTCAATTTTCACATTTTGTCTGTGTACATCGTGTTATTTTCCAGCAGCTCGTGACCTGGACAATCAGTACTGATTATTCAGTGCAGGTGTGCACAGGTCACAAGCTGATTTCCCTCACCTGTTGCTTATTCTGTTTCTGTTATATTCTCTGCTGTGTCTCTCCCTTTTTGTTAGGAGATAATTTGTGTGTATCGTATTGTGTGCTGGAACTTTCCTGTGTCGTTGTGTCTCATCCTTGTCTGCTGCTGTGCCCAGGACGCCTAGACGAGTAATTATACAGCTTGCCATGCGCTTGCTGTCATCTATCTCGTCTCGCTTTCCTTCCTGTTGGGTGTGCACCTTTTATTTCTAAGCTCTTAAAAAGAATCATGCATTATCAGTTGAATACCTTAGTACATCCAATATTTCTGATACTTTTAAGTCTGGTTTTAGATCTATGCACAGTACGGAAACTGTCCTTTTGCAAACCCTCGATACCAGTTCACATACGTGCGTGTCTTGTTGGATTTATGTGCTGCTTTTTATACAACTGACCATAGTATTTTGTTATATCGGTTAAGAGTGGTGGGTATTCAGGATGTCACCTTGCAGTGGTTGACCTCTTATCTTAAAGACAGAACCTTCTCAGTAGACATGGGGAAGGCCTCTTCATCATCAGTTCCCCTATTATGTGGTGTGCCCCAAGGGTCCATTTTAGGCCCGCTCCGTTATATGCTGCCACTGGGTGCCATTTTTGAGAAACATAGGATATCCTACCACTGCTATGCTGACGATACAGTTTTATTTACCGGCAAAAACTGACAGTTCTTATCCCTCTGCAATTAAATGAGAGCAAGAGCAAAATGTAGATTTTAGGCCCATCTACTTCCTCAACTCCTTTTAATTTAGGTTCTATCCCCATGTAAGGAATCTTGAGTTATGTTGTATTCGGCACTACATTTTGAAAAACAAATCAGTTCAGTAGGAAAGGGCAGTTTCTTTCATTTTAGATTGATTGCGATATTAAACCCATTTTGTCTCCAAAAGATTTAGTGACTGTAAACCTGTTTAGATTACTGTAAACTATGGCCTGCCTCAAACTACAATCTCTCATGTGCAAATTGTACAAATTGCTGCAGCGAGACTTCTTACCGGTACAAAAAGAGAGATCACATTTCTCCTATTTCAGCGATTTTACATCAACTTCCTGTTAAGTTAAGAATCGATTTTAAAATTTCTGTTTTCGCGTCTATCTGGTGTTGCACCAAAATACAAGCGTGACCTTCTGATTCCATACACTCCCCCAAAGAACTCTTAGGTCTCGTAATCAGTCGCTTTTAACTGTTTTTGTTGTAACACTAAGGATGATCGGGCCTTCTCTGCACTAGCACCTAAACTATGGAATAGTATGCCCTTCGCTTTGAGGTCTGCTCCTTCATTAGCCAGTTTTAAATCGTCTCTTAAAAACGTATCTATTCTTTCTGGCTGATAGATTTTATATATTTTCTATTTGGATTGTATTAGGTGTAATGTTTTTATATCTGTATCTGCCTTGTTTCTTTTTATGCTTTCTTTTTTATTTGCACATACTTAACAGTTGGCTAGCATTTTTTCTTAATCAGTTCTAGTAGAGATGCACCGAAATGAAAATTCTTGGCCGAAACCGAAAAAGAGGAAACCAAGGCCGAAAACCGAAACACCGAAAGAAATTATGCCAATTATCAGTATCATTGCATTTATGGCTATGTGTACAAACTTTCCTAAAATCAAGGCATTGCAATTGCATAAATTAATATAAAATTTTCAAAGAATAAATCAATTACAAATTACAAATATTTATTTAGCACAATGCACAGTATAAAATAAAATTCAAACTAAAATGTTTTTGACCCCACTCATGTGTACATTAAATAATAATATGGCCTGCAGAAAGGTTTTAAAATTAAATGTTCTCTCATAAAAACAAAGTCGAGCATGAACCTTCTCATCACACCAGCACCCAGTTTGCAAGTCTAAATTAGTTGCTTACATTTTTAAAAACTTAGCATACAAAACCATAAAAATCCTGTTTAGTGAAACACTAAACATGTTTAGTGAATGTAGAAAATATTTAAGAGAGCATTAATTTAGTTCTATACATACATGTTCCCATATACATATTTTTTTTGTAATGTCACAAGTAATAATCTCGGTTTACTGGGTTTAACATGATTATTTTTGTATTGGTGGTGGAATACTAAATAAATAAACATTGTCATGTGTTTATCTTTCTTCTTCTCACCGATTCCTGGTTAGAGGACCGTTACTTGAGTCGTCCCCTGTCGTTTCAAGGAATAGTACAACGGCGAGCGGGTCAACTATAAACGCCTCGAGCAGTCCGCGTGCTGTCTGTGGAGACTAGCGCTGCCTTGTTTATACTTTCGCCTGCCTCCGCAGCGCGAGTCTCCACAGTCAGACAGCGCTCGCACCGCTCCAAACGGTAAAGGCGTTTATACCTATACTTGACCCGCTCGCATCCGGAGTCGTTGTCATGGCGGCGCACATTGTTTAGAGCAGATATAGGTGGATAAACAAGGCTTCTGTCTCCTCGCGGGTTCAGATAATCTGAAATACGTCCGCACCGCAGACATGTTGCTTCAGACAAGCACCGCGAGGTTTCTGTTTGCGTCATCACAACATTTCGGCCGTATTGTTTCGGTGATAAGTCTTTCCGAAAATTTTCGGTGGCCGAATATTCGGGGCATCCCTAAGTTCTAGCTATAAATATGAGACAATGAGATATGGTTTTGTATGAATTTTGAAGTTGGTGATATAAACAATGTATAAATATACATTCTAGCATGATCCATGTTGCAGAGTGAAACGCAGCACAGTATTCACACTGGCAGTTTAGTTCGGAACGGTGTATGGTGTGCATGATAAACTGGTAATGTGAAAGCCTAGGGTACTCAACCGGAGACTACTTGGAGGAGGTGGTCTGAATTTGGTTGAACTCAAACTGTGCAACGATTTGCGTGAATGTGAAAGCATCTACACTCACAACTACCCATGGCATGTCTTTTTGACACACCACCTGTTTTATTTAGCTGACCAACTCTCAAAATCTGTGTGCCAAAGCTGTACGACACACTGGACAACTCACTGACGTGTAAATCACTGACGTGAAAGATGTCAGTTCGAATCCCACCTCTGACAAGGTTGAAATCACCCAATATCTTTTCTAATCTTTTCTTAATGAATGAACATATATGTATAAATTTCATGTGCTTTTATGCCTTAACACTTATTTTATAAAAATGTATTTCTTATTGTATGGATACATGTTTATATTTATTTATTACCCATATGAATATGGAGTTCCTTGAAATGTACTATATCAGATATATAGGCCTATAATAATAATAGTTAAGCTGCGTTTTTGCAAAATCAGTGTTTTGACTCAGGCTCGCAGAATGATTAATGATAAAATGTTATTACTATATTCATATATGTTATTTGTATGTATGTATTTTACATATTTGCTTTTGAAAAAATACCCAATTCATTTATACAATCTAATTTAAACATGAAATAAATTAGAATTGAAAGAATTGCAACAATGTAATTGTCTTCTCTGAGTGAATGTTAGCAATAAATAAAGTATTGCTGTTTAAATATATTAAACATTTATTACAAAATATTCATCTTAATTATCTCTTTCTCTCTCACAAACAATAAGCATGGCACACATAAAAAAGAATTGAACAATTAAATATAAAATATATAAATAAACCAAATAAAAAAGTAATAAAGGTAGAAGATTCTGGTCAACTGGTAAAAATATATATATATAAGACAAAATCAGGCTCACCCCCAAAACAGTAATATACAGTGTTTTTTTCTTTTATGTTAATTATTTTTGAAATGCCAGACCAGACCTATATGGGATGAATATTGAACAGTTTATTTCTTATCTGCCCTCTTCCTCCGCATCTCCTCCATCCACTGGTGAAGTGAAATACCAGCATTTTGCAGTTTGGATGCATAGGCTTGTGAGGTCGAAAATACATACACAAGACGGTTACTGGCAGGGCTGGGGCCGAAGACAGTAGGCAAAGGGGCAGGGGTAAGTGAAGATGTATGCTGAGGGAACAACTGGCTCTGTGCTGGCAACCTTGGGCAGACAGACTGGAGAGAATCTGTGCGTTGGGCCAGAGCTGCAGACTTCCTCTTGACCACTGCTTGTCCTGCTGTACTTTGAGGCAAGTGGTACTGATGTTGAGGGCCAGGCTGTGATGGTGCAGCAATGGGGTGTACCTCACCTGTACTGGTGGGAGAGGTACGGGAGCAACAGGAATGGAGGCAGGCAAGTTGACCCCTTGCAGTAGAATATTACATTCCTGCCTCTTCAGTCGAATTAGAGTCGTTTGATTAAAACCCAACAACTGCAGATTAGAGCTCTGCATGACTGCACCATTACCCAGGACTTGCTGTCTGATCTTGCTGTAGTCTCTGAGAATAAGAGTCCATCTAGTCAGTGCATATGTACCCTGTTTTTTGGACATTTATCGATGTCACAAAGTTTTACAAAAATGCACCCTACCAGATGACAACAGTCTGGCCACTGGGCAGGGGGATGATGGTACTGGCCTGCTGGGAGTTAAGTGTTTGCCCAGTTTCATTCCTCAATCCCAGTAAGTACTCTGCCAGGCTGTCCACTCTGTCTATCCCTGGGATACTGCCCTCATCCTCAGCCTGTTAAATATATGAATATATAAAGAAAAAAAATAACAATATCACAGGCAGAAAAATAGCACATCCTTCACACTGTTTACATGTCACAAAAGACCTACCAGCTCTTTCTGTGGTGCTGCTGGAGTCATGGCAGGTGTCCCAGAGGGACTTGTAGTTGTAGCAGTGGGAAGAGAGGCTAGGACCATGGGAAAGTAAGGAAGGGCAGCTAAAAATGTAAATATCAGTATCAGTAAATACTCATTACTTACTGATGCCATAGTCAAAGTTGTGGTGAGAGCAGGTGTTAGGTGAGAGCAGGTCTAGCAATTGTAAGTCGCTTAGGATAAAAGCATCAGCTAAATGAATGAATGTAAATGTTTTTCCATCCTGCTGGAAGAGTAATGACCAATGAGGCACTGTCTTTATTTGAGAGGTGGCATTTTTGTAACCACTCATTGTAAATCATGCGTTATCTATGATCTCTTTACTCTACAGCTTTAGCAGAGAGCACAGAGGGTACAAATTAGACATGATTCCTATTATAAGAATATGAAACATTTTACACAGATTACATGATTACAATCATGTAATTGTGAACATTTTACTATTACATGATTTTTATGTGATCTAAGCCTCATCTCTTTGAAGCTTGCATGGCCATAAAGTACTTAGCAGGGGTTTATCGTTTGTTAGCCTGAATTTTATTGCTCTGGATTGGTGATTTGGGGTCTGAAATGTTGAGTTTTGTGTGAAATTATGCAAGAACGAATCATCTGGAAGATTCATTTGATTTTGGTTCACCCTCAAATCCTAAAGCGGAATAAGAGGCGAAAATCGGAACGTGCCTGTTATCTGTGCACAGCGCAGAAGAGAGAAGGAGAAAGGCATTTCCTTGTCCTTGAACAAAAACTGTCAAAAATACCCATCTAAATACCCGTCTCGGCAAGTATTCTGTCGTTTATGTCATAAGTGAACTGTTGAGAAAGAAATCGGACGTTTGTCAAGTGAGCTTAAAGAGTACACCCCCACCATACATATATATATATATATATATATACAGTATATATATATATATATATATATAATTTATTTTTTGCTGATCCGAAATATCTGAATACCGTGGCTCAAAAAAAGTTATTTTTAATTTTGTGATCTGTTCCATCACTAATCAGCACAGCATCAGTTGCCTGAAAGAAACGTTGCGGTGAGCTGAGAACTGCTGCAACCTGAATATATTCAAAACTAAAAAGTCAAGGCATGTTTCCTGTGTGTTCAATAAGTTTCTACTGTTTTGACTAAACATTTACTTTGCCCACTTAGAACCTTGGCAAACATTTGTTTGTGTATTTTATAATTGAATAAGATGTTCCTAAAAATATATTGCAATATTAATAAAACAAATAAATGTTTAGTTTGACAGTTTTGCTAACCATTTATTGTTTTTCCAAACTTTTAAATAATAAATTGGTTTATTTTGAGTCGGAGTGACCCTAAGCCATATCTGAAAGTGATTAACTTTAGTAAATTGGCGAACTGTTTAGAATGATTCAGTCCAATTTGGTGAAGTGGCTCAATCAATTCTCTATAAAGAATAGGTTCAAAAAAACGATTCATTCACAAACCGGACATCACTAGTCACTACTAGTGTTTTATTGTCATTAGCGCCCCGCAGTCTTCTGTTAATTTTTTTTTTTTACAGTTATGAATAAATTATACCGAATGAATGCCTGAAATAGGTATAAATGTTCAAGTCATGTGGACTATTGTTGTGTTTGTCTGTAGATTGTCTGGCTGTATGGTGACAGAGGAAGGCTGTGGTCATGTGTCTTCAGCTCTGAGTTCAAATCCCACACACCTGAGAGAGCTGGATCTGAGCTACAACCACCCAGGAGATTCAGGAGTCAAGCTGCTCTCTGATAAACTCAAGGATCCAAACTACAGACTGGAAAAACTCAAGTATGTAGAGCAGGAAGAGTTCTGGTGAAATCACATTCATAAAAACATCATTACAATCTTCACTTATTACAAACTAGTTTGTATTTATTTATTTATTTCATACTTTTACAAAAGTACTAATTGATCATTTATTTAGGTTTAGCTGTAGTTATACAATTGAATGTGGGGGAGAGGATATAGAGTTTATAGAGTATAAAAATCATAACACTATGTTGATTATGTCACTGTGGGTGTTTTTTCTAGTGTGGATCATGAAGGAGAGATCAGGATTACAGCAGGACCACGAAAATGTATGTCTACACACACACACACACACACACACACACATGCATACACGTCTGGTTCACTATCTTTGTGGGGACTCTCGATAGACGTAATGCTTTTTATACTGTACAAACTGTATATGCTATTGCCAAAACTAACCCAACCCCTAAATCAACCCATTACATAAAAGTTCACTAATGTTTGCCACCTTCAGGCGAAGCAAAATAAGGGACACCCATATAAGTGTATTCATACACTTACGTATGTATATATACACTTTTTAAATGCCATACATTGTGTATGACAGATAAAATCATTTATTATGCATATGTGATTAATATTTATAAATGATAAATAAATAACATTAATTATAATCTATTAAAAGATCTTTAAAGATAATAGTTACCTGTCTACCAAGCTCTGCAAATGTAAGGAATATTATAGTTAAGAGATTATATAAAAAATCTGTTATATTTTTATCCCTCTGTAACCTCTAGATACTTCTAAAACATTTCTATAATCCTCTGCAATTGCCTTTACCTTTAGATTAAATATGAACGATGTCGATCCAGGGACCTCAGCGGTGTGTCTAACCAGTTCAACCCTGGGGTCGGCTGCTCTGGCCGTTTGCTAAAATTAATATTTCATTACAAAAAATCATGAAAAATTGATTGGGAAAAATTATTCAGTCTTGTTTAAAAGGTTTTAAATACCTCTCTCATGTTTTTATGCTAACCCTGTTTTTCTGGGCCACCCTCAAACTATCAGCTGTCGTTATATTACAGCTAACTCGGTAGCACTTTACTTGTAGTGGTGTGCATAAGACTGACACGACACCTTCATAATCATGACATGACACTCGTAGTGGGAAGTTCGGATCATTTTACTGACTCGGATCTTTGAGTCTCGTTCAGCAAAATTAACAAATGTTTTTTCGAGTCATTTCGATCATTTCAGCGTAATATAATTAAAATGGCATGTTAAATATCCCAACACATCTAGTACTTACGAAAATCTTGATTACATTTGTAAAAAGAATAAAAATAAACTATAGGGTAATGCAGCCAAAGCCAAATTTTAAGCAACTGAAATGTTGTATTAGTTGATTAGTTGGGTCTCAAGTTCAGGCTATTGCAGTCTGACCCTGTTAGTTCACCTGACCTGAGTGACCTCCTGATCCGAGTCGTTCTTTCCTTTGCAACTTCATAATGATTAGTTCATCTCTCGAGTCTCAAGTTCGGGTTCAGGGCGGATCAGAGTCTTTCGTTCTTCCTGTCAGTCCCATAGAGTCTATGCTGTCAGTACCGGAAAGAGAAATGATTAGTTCATCTCTCGAGTCTCAAGTTCGAGTCTTTTGTTCTTCCTGTCAGACAAAAAAATTTTTTTTTTTTTTTTTTTAATTTTCTCAAAAATTGAAACAGTAGCAGCAGCACTTATAATCCCCCTTGGTCTGAGAAAGATAACAGTAAGATTACTTGAGCTGGAAATGACAAATTTAAAACTGAAGGGATGTCAATTTTCACAAATCCCCATGATCGGTCATTATTTAAATTAACGATCAATTATGCGTCTGGGTGGCGTATGACCAACAGCTGGACAGAGTCTCTGCAAATACTGCTCAAAACACTATGTTCCTCACCAAATTAAAGAGAATGGTTTTTAATCTAAATAAAGGGCTAGTAGGATTGTAAAATGTTTCAATATTATAGATAATTAAATTAAATTAATTATTTAAAAATCAAATATAACGACTCATACAACGTGTCACCAACGCCACCTCAGATGCGTGCTTGTCAGAATGTGTTTTGGATACGCACTGAAAACAGCAACCAAACCCAATGAATTCACAACGATTTAATAAGATAGTGTTCTGATGTTATCTAAGATGACAGTCACAAACTAATCATTGTTATTAGTAGTGCATTGCTGCTTGAGCGGCGCGCGCTGAATGAATAACCGCTGAGCACTTTCATTATTTAAATCAAAGAAACACAACCTATATGAGATTAGTCAGATATATACAAAATGAAGATAATATTACAAATAATATCTTCCCAAATTGATGTGAAGGCACAAGTGAACTTGAACCAAGTTACGTGCCATTCAGAATGACTAAATGTTGTGCACACGCTCTTTCTGGAACAACGTGACAGGGCAACTAAACCCAAATAATTCACCATGTTTTATTACAATATTGTTCTCTTTATAATGTTATGTAATATAACAGTCCCAATAGTCAGTATTAGTCGTGCATTGCCGTTTGAGCTGCGCGCACTAAAGATCACGCTTCAATTCTTTACAAAATGCATCCAATATGACATAAATCAGATATAGAAAGGCGTACACATAATAAACTATTACAACTTACATTTGCATAAAACAAAAGGTTGCGAATACACACGCAAACGTAGTCATGAAGTCCCAAACATAACTCCGCCACACTCGCTTACATGTTTCACGGTTGAGCAGCAGGCACGCGCATGAACCTGGTTAATCGATGATCAATAAGTTTGATCGATTAATGTATTATCAACAATTAATCGATTAATCGTTGACATCCCTAACTAGCGTATAACATTAACGGACGTTCATCAACAGATTTCAGTCTATCTTTACTCATCTCAGTAGGCTATAACAATAGTTTGGTCAGACGTGGTGTACAGCTGTAGTGATAACAGCAAGCGTCTGTGCCGTTAATTTATTCTCACACAGACACACGATTCATATTTTAAAAACATATTTTTGCAGTTTATTTTGCAGTATATGATAGACACTATTCCATATCGCAAAACAACAAACCACTTAAGAATAAATAACTTACTACTATTTACATCAGCTTGATCCGTTGCTCCTGGAAATGAAACTACCAGCACTTCTGAGGTAACTTTTCCAGGATTATTACGATAGTATTATTCCTCATAGTGTAGCAAGACGATGTAAAGAAAATTACTCTCAGTAAACTTGATGTGTTTTATCCAGCTGTAGTGGGCATTGACATGTTTGCGTGGCTTGCTTCAGATTATTTGCGTTTGAATTCATTTTAAAGATGAGAATTCAAGCTTCATGCCTGTGTGCCTGTATTCCTGCACGACGGAGTATTCACTGAGTTACACTTTCCGCGTTTCAGAATAGACTTCACTGACATAGAGATTGCAGAACTCGCATTATGTTTTTCTTTATTTGTTTGGCGAAAAGCACCAGCACTTTGTTTTTATTGTGAGTATCCCCGAAAAAAATAGGGTGTGGCAACCCTAAAATAGAATTCGATTTGCATACCGAGCCCGGAGCCCTCTCCTCGGACAGCATGCCAAATACGCATTTGTTCTATCTGACTTATTTTTAAGTATAAACTTGTGAACTGTACGATTTGATTTTTTAACAAAGAACCGTAACACCCCTATTGCACAGTTGCCTAGTTGACTTTAGTGTTCTAACAAAAGTTGCTGATTATGTGAACAAAATGGACACTTGCAGAAGACCTTCAGACTGTTCTGACTCAGGGTGCTTTCACACTGGCAGTTTAATTAGGAACAGGGCACGGTTTGCATGAAAAATCACTAATGTGAACGCTGTCATGGTGCGCACTGTGGTACCGACCCCGAGAATACCTGAAGGAGGTGGTTACTCTTTAACTGTGCTACAGTTCGCGTGAATGTGAAAGCAACACGGACTCATGTGCGCACTTGTTCAGGAAGTAAAGTAACCTGCGCATGCGTTTTAGTGGATGACGTATTTAGTTAAATAAAACACATGTAAGGGATGATAATGGTGATGATTTAGCTTGGAAACAAGCGAAAGTGAGCCTGCAGGGTAGCTGCAGGAGTGCCGGGAACAAACGCACCTGGCCTCGGACCGCAACAAACAAGCCCAGTGTGAAAACAGCCTTGGTGTGCTTTATTTCTTCGTACAGCTTCATTAAAAGATATTCATAATTCCTGATTCTGATATGTTTTCTCTCCATCAGATCTTCTTCCATTCACTCTGGATCTGAACACAGTGAATAAACTCCATCTGTCTGAGAACAACAACATGATTACTTACACTGACACACTCCAGCCGTATCCTGATCATCCAGACAGATTTGATGATGTGTATCAGGTGTTGTGTAGAGAGAGTGTGTGTGGACGCTGTTACTGGGAGATTGAGTGGAGTGGGTATGTGTTTATATCAGTGTCATATAAGAGCATCAGCAGGAAGGGAGAGGGTCCAGAGTGTGTGTTTGGATATAATGATCAGTCCTGGAGTTTGTCCTGCTGTTCCTCCAGTTACTCATTCAGACACAATAACGTAGAGACTAAACTCACTGTAAAGCCCATCAGCAGTAAAATAGGAGTGTGTGTGGATCCCAGTGCAGGAACTCTGTCCTTCTATGGCATCTCTGACACAACGAGCCTCATACACACAGTCCAGACCACATTCACTCAACCGCTCTATCCTGGGTTTAGGGTTTATTATAATGGATCATCAGTGAAGCTGACAGTAGAGTAGACTGTAGAGAGATTATACCCATAATATTTTGTGCTCCATGATAAATGCACTACATATCTGTTAGTGAAATAAAGAGAAACCCAGAAAAACAGACAATGATACAAAGAGAAGAGAGAGGAAATATGAGAAATTTGGTTCAGTCGCTTTGTTTCCCTAATCTGTTCTCTGTGCATTTATACCCTGTGTTATCACTCAGTCCTGGTCCGTTCTTGTTTATTGTAATAGCGTGTTTTGTGGTTCCCGAGTTATGTTAAATAAATTCCTGTTTCCTGTCCTGAAATTCCTGAATTTCCTTGATTCATACCACCACCTATCGTAACAAGGGCTGTTTTACCCATACCATACCATACCATACCATACCAGCAAATACAACTGCAATAAATAATGTTATGAGATTGATGTTTTAAATAAATATTGGAATATACAAATAAAAAAAAATGCAATACTTAAACATTATACTAAATAGCCAATAGGTGGCGGCAAGTGGCCGTCTTAATTAGTGAGTCATTCATACAAAAGATTAGTTCAGAACGCTGAATCATTCAGTGGCACCACGCTGCTGTTTCCTTTGTAACTATTTTAGTCAGTGAAATAGAACAAAAACAGTTAATATGGTTTGTCTCTGAAAAGTAAGTTATTTAATAATTAATATTAACTATGCTACTTTTTATTGAACAATAAATTAAATTTTCAATTGTGATAATACTCAGCAAAACAACACCTTTAGTTGTGTTACGTTAAACTAAATCATTTGTTCTACTAAAAATAAAAACAAATACATTTTTCTTCTGTGAGTTTTTTGTGTGCTGTTTCACTCATTTGTTTTTATCTCTCCACGAATGTAATGTTAGACGGGCGCTATCGCTTATCACTTTTCTTGCAGTTCAACACTAAGTTAACGAAGAAAAAAGTACAGTATTTACAGATGAAACTGACCTGACTTGAAGCCCTGAGCAGGTCAATAATTTTGCAACATTTTGCTGCTTATTCTTCCGAGTGCTTTCTTTATCTTTGTCCTTTCTCTCTCTGCTCCACCTGGCCGTTTTCTCTCCATCATTGAAAATGATCACTGGTAAAGGTAGTAAAAAAGTATTAAGAAAAAACACTGGTTGGCAGCAGGCCAAATTAGGCCGGCAGGCCATAATCCAGGGGCGGACTGGCCATCTGGAGCACCGGGACCTTTCCCGGTGGGCCGCTGGCCGATGTGGGCCAGCCCGGAACACAAATAGCCTATATATAAAAAATATATATGTAAAACAATGACGGAAATCATAATTTTACATTTCTTTCTACGCAAATGGAAGAGGGAATCGATCACGTGGCCAACAAGGAGTGTGTTTCGTGTGCATGCATGTGACTGTCCCTCCCTGTTAAAGTCCCCGTGAACCGAAAGTTGCAAACGACTTTTCTCCAGTGTTGTGACGTATTTCCGAGAGAAACGGAATACAAAATGAGGCAATATAGTGGGCGTGACTTTTTTTCCAACTAGCACCTGATTGGATCTAGAAAAATGGGTGTTTCATTCTGAAATGGAGGATGACGCAAGTTTACACATGCTGTCAATCAATGCTCGCTCGGCGCTCGCAAACACACAGCAGCTGTCAGTTGGAGGGGTGTGGTTATGGATGTTAAGGAGACACCCAAACCGTAAAGCCTACGTCATCAGGCAAGGTCCTCCAATGCAGAGGGGAGGGGCATTTTCAAAATTTGATTAAAGATTACGAAGCCAAAAATGTTTTTTTTTGTGTGGATTGACTTGCATGTATGAATTGTTCACCACAAAACGATCAATTTAGGCAAAC
This sequence comes from Pimephales promelas, assembly GCF_988280905.1. Classification (NCBI taxonomy): domain Eukaryota; kingdom Metazoa; phylum Chordata; class Actinopteri; order Cypriniformes; family Leuciscidae; genus Pimephales; species Pimephales promelas. Next base: position 28,858,077 of record NC_142792.1, on the reverse strand, counting down.
AAAGTAAGTATGGTCAATTTTGATTTCATGGCGACTTTAATTAGTTTGGTCTACTCCGTTGCGTATCTTGAAACACGCCCTCTTTCACGTTTGGTCTACTCGTGTTTTGGTTAATTAGTTTGGTCTTTCATCGCCGTGCAGATGAAGCCGACTCCCTCGCGTCGCAGGAAAAAAAGCACAATTTGAACACACCGAGAGAACTACAGCCGACTGTCAGCTAGGATGTGTGCTCTGCGCCCGGGTGTAAATGAGACTGTCTATTTCTGCAGATATATTCGTCTATCTCGACTCGACATTCAAAAAACCGATGCTGCCCGCTGCAGATACACAAACCGTAAACAAAGCAGTGTGTGCCTACCGTTTTCATATCATTCCTGCTAAACACTTCTTTATTCCACTCTGCTCATGTTTATATTTAAATATTCGCCAATGAATACTCAGGTAAAAAGACGTAACATTAGAACAGCCATGGATGAAAAAGAAGAAGAAAAGGTGAAGATGCAAAGTTACTCGTTAAAAAAAAGCATTAGAGTACCTGTCTTGCAGTTTGTGTTAGACACTGATCTTATATATATATACAATATATGAATATACAGCTGAATATACAGCTCTAAAATAAGTCTAGCTACGTCCCTGAAATAACTCTATAGCTAACTTAGCAATCATAAGTTAGCTAACATTCATAAATATAGAGCCCTTTTGCGCCGACGTCACAGTTACGTCACGGCGCTAGCTGGAGGCAAAACAAAGTGAAAACTGGAGACGGCCAATGCAAACCAGCACAGATTCAGCTACATAATAAGGAGCTTAAATTCGGCTCCGTATCGGCTCCGATACTGCCATTTTTGCCGGTTCGGGTATCAATCAGACGAGGCTGATTCAAATCCTACAGGGGTTGGACAATGAAACTAAAACACTGGCCAATGTTGGAGGTTTCACATCTATATGCCTGGCGGCCAATCTTCAGAGTGAAGCACGGGTGGATCAGTGATGGTTTGAGCTCCAATATCATGACAATCCTGATTGTATTTGATGGACACGACACTGCCGAGGACTACCAAACCCTTCTGGAGGATCATGAGCACCTGATGCTCAAACCGTGTATCAGCATGATCATGCACCAACACACACAGCAAGACTTGTGACAGAAGGGTTTGATGAAGATGAAAGTGACGTTGAACATGCACAGTCACCAGATCTGAATATTATCGAGGTGTTTTGGAGGAGCGAGTCCTCCAGCATCATATAGTGACCTGGACACTGTTCTGGAAGAGGAACGGCTCATAATCCCTCTGGTCACTGTGAAGGACTTCTATCTGTCAATTGGTGCTGTATTTGGATGCAAAATGAGGCCCTCACCATTCTAACAAATTATTGTGTAGTAAAACCAGGTGTTTCAGTTTTTTTGTCCAACCCCTGTATGTATTTATGTTTGTTAGTGTTGTTAGTGGCGTCTTACGCTGAAGATTTTTTCTTTCTCTTGTTTTCTTTACTTGAGGTTAGTGTTATTTATTTATTTTCTTCAGCACCGCTCTTGTCACTCACTTTGTAATCGTTAATCTTTTATGTTGTATATAATTTGTAAATAGATGTTTGTTTGGATTTGATTCACGGTTTATTGTGTTATTGGGTGTCTTGTTACATCAAACAACTTTACTTACTTAAAGCAAGTACACATTCAGTTTGGTCTTTGTCTGTTTCTTAATTTATTACATCATATTTCCTTAATAGAGTAAAAGTATATTACTTTAAACAATATTCTATTGGATTTATTTTAATTTTATTTTGTGTTACGTCCCATAACCTCTAGATGCCAAATATTATGTGCACGTAACACTTAAAGATCCATCCGATCTAACATTTTGGCATGATGTAACACCATCCACAGTCCAAAGATTTGTAAAGCTCAAATACATTTCATTAATATTCTGGCCATCTCTGATCCTGTCCTGCTCACAGACTCAGTATGAATGTCATAATGCTGCAAACGCTGGTCTGAGATCAGAGAAACCTGACAGTGCTGTCATCTCGCAACATTACATTTCAGCGCTGTCTGTCTGTCTCTTAACTATATGTGACAGGTTGAGTGGTTTGAATATTTCCTCTGGCTCTTGGTTCATTAGAATTAGTTTTTACATCTTAATGGTTGTGTAACTCTCAAATGGGAAGAAACGGCCACTGGCAGACGTCTTGACATTGAGAATCCTGTGTTGCTCAATCACTGAAGCTCGTTAAGTTCTAGAGGCTTTATAAAAAATCGTCTATTAAAATGCGTCATTCTCCCTCTACGCGTGTTCATGTTCTGTGGGCAGTAAAGGTCCATCGTCTTTTATTTCCTAACACTTTTCCCTGGGACGTGTGTGGATTTTGGCCGGACAGTCCGGATTTTAAGCTCCGTGTCCGGCGTCCGGCGCAGCCTCAAGCCGGACACTTATTTGTCCTCCTTTTTGTTGATCTGAATCGGCCAAAAAAAAAAAAAAAAAAAACCGCTCTAGAATCTTGATTGAGACGCAGCAGCAGCATAGCGTTTAATGCCGTAGATCTCTAGTCAAACACATGATTGCAGGGTTGCCAACTCTCATGCATTGGGCGTGAGTTTCACGCAAAATTGAGCCAATTCTCACGCTCTCACGCCACACCCCCGATTTCTCACGCTGAAGTGTGAATCCGGCCGGTCAAATCCCTGAAAGATGAGTTTATAAAAAATACACTAATCTAGACCTTAGCTCCTAACGGCGCGGACGCAAGGCCAGGACTGGAGCAAAAGCCCGTTCCTCTCTGCACTCTAAGCGTTCTGTTATCACTCCACTCTAATCCACTACGGGTTTTCCAGTCTCACTCACAGGAAAAAACTGCTCCGTGTTCAATCTAATTTAAAAAAGATAATCTTATGTTTTATTTTTTTTATATATCACAAACGTCTGAATTTATAATACTATATGTAATGCTCTGGAATTCTACATGTTTAATAAATGTTCCAACTGCTTACACAAGGAAACAGTATGGGAAAGCGCACCCAGCTAAAAATAAGAATTTGACAAATTCTACAAACAATCTTAGTTTGCCAACAGTTAATAATATATATATAATAGAATTATAGATGCAGCACGCGCACGACGGCAGAAAGGTAATATATGCAGCACGCGCACGACGCAAACCCCCAAACGTTGATTTTATGAATGGGAATATGAATATTATATGAAATATGAATATGTATTGGGTTTAAAACCATAACACCCCCCCCCCCTCCCTTTCAGTGTTATGGAAATGGCCACCCTACGTGTATGTGAGAGGTGGCGAGTGCAGTTAGCATAAAGCTGCTGGACAGAAGATGCATGCGTTAGCCAATACTTGCGTCAAAGATGCAGGCGGGAAGCAGAAAACCACAAAGACAGGAAGCGTAGACAGCTCACAGACTGCAAACTAAAACAGGGCGACAGAGAGATGAAATATTTGACACTGGCATAAATACCACATCACGGTAAGTCTTCAGGAATTAATCTCCAGTAATATAATGACATCGAGATCTAGGCATTCTGCTTTTAGTTTAGATTAGTTTACAGATATTTTACAATCTGAAATATACAGAGGTGGAAAGTAAACAAGTACATTTTAAACACTTCCGCTCTTCTGTAGGCCAGGCGTTGATTGACAGACGATCAGCTTTGGTGAGAGGATTGATTATGACTAATAGATTTATTTTTGATGGCTACAGAAAATCTATAGTCTCCAATTAAAGTGTCTGGAAGATATAGTGTAAAGGAAGAAGCCAGAGTAAATAATATGATAAATGATTTGATGTTTTCTATTTTACCTATGTGAAAATGCTCAGTAAAAATATGGACCAGGAAGTTTGAATTAGTTTTGAAGTTTAAATTACTTTAAAGTTGTAAAGCTCCTTTTTTGAAAACATGTTGTCTATTAGGATACACATAAAATAGCTTCTTACATAAATTAAAATTGCCAAAAAAAAAATTTTATACAGCAAACACTAGAATACAGAGTAGAACAATTATCTGCATTAGAAACAACGAGCAAAGAATAAATGATTTTTTTCTAAGAAAAAATCCACAATTAAGGCAACAGAACAGGAGGCAACAACTTAATATAAGCCCATATGATAGTTTTGGGGACTTTGAATTGTTTGTTTTGCATTAGCATTTCCTCAGAGCTCTAACTTAATAATTATCATCAACTGGAGATATGTCCACCTGAAACAAGTATAGGGCTACAGGCCTTTATTTTCCAGATTATTTCCACAAACGCTTCTCCTGCTTTCTTTCATGGCATGATTAATTTTATTAAAACATAAAATTAACTCTGGTAAGTTGTAATATGCCGTGCCATAAGGGAAGCCCTGCTAGTAAAAACACTGTGTCCCTTAATCATGAAGATTATGATCATTTTTTCTTTATATCGACCACCACTCACACTCACGAACTGACTGAACGCTGTGTTATGTGTGTGTGCTGTGCACCAGTCGCGTGTGATGATCGTTTGACAAAAGTCTGGATGTCATATTTGGCGCGTGCACACTCGTGCAGCGGCACTGCAGCAGAGCGTGAGAGACGCGCATATGTTCTGGATTCTCCTGCTATTAAAAAAGATTGCTATATCATCACATTAAGTTGATAATGGGCTCTATGCACGGCGGTATTTCCGGCGAAGGATTAAGGATGCTCGATAACTTCCGCCGATCGTAGAGTCCAATGCAATACCGAGAATTTATATTGAATTTTATACTCCATGGTTATAATAAAGAAACGTTAGTCACAAAAACAGATAAAACAGACACCCCTCGTTGTGTTTATGCTTCTTTTTAAAATTATATTAAGTAAACATAACTATATATAAAATTACTTCTAAACGTATGTACGTTTCGTTTCAAAGACGGGAGGACAGTAAATTTTGAAGACTCTGCCATAATCCCGTTTTCCTCGGTTCTCCTCCGCTTAAATCTCCACAACTGGAAATGGACGAGCATCCTTGCGTCAAATGCGGAACTTATGCGTGCATATAGCCCATTAAGTGCAGACAAAAACAGCCCTCAGTCCGACGGCCAGTCCGCGAGTCTAATCTTCTCTAATTGCAATTCGTTTATGTCAGATGTCTTTTTTTGACAAGGCTACAATATTTCAACACGCCAAAGTGGCTATTGGGAGTGAATGCAATACCCGCCACGCGTGAAATCCACCCACATTTGGCGGTGTGTTAATGTCAAGCCCAGGTAGTGAGTGAAACTGTTTGCATTGGTGCCGCAAATCTGACAGATAATGAACAGCAAGATCATGGAGGCATTCAAGATACTGTACAGTGCAGAACTTACTAGAGCACATAGACTGAAGCATATCTCCATGAATTATGCGGCTGACACTCGGACCCTGAAGTTAGGCACGTCGTGATCTTCCAGGTCGCAGATTTGGGTTGCTGGGCGCCAACATGTCCAGAACAACCAACACAGTCTCATGAAAGTGCATATCTATACCACGATTGTCATTTCTCGTGGCATTTATACGCCAAAAAAGTTTTTTTGTGTGCAAATGCTACGCACTGAACACCCCCTGGGTAGGTTTAGGGGGGAGGGGGGTGGGGAGTTTCACGAGTACTTATGAAAAACTGGTTCTATTAGTTTAATGAAAAAGTTCTGGTATAACAGATTTAAGTTCTGAAGAAAAGAAACCCCTCCACAGTCCTTTATGAAAACACAGAACTGAAAGGAGTTTCAAAGTAACTTCTGCTCAAGACAGTTCAAGTTCAGTGGAGGAACAAGAAACATCTTCATCATTATTCATGGTTAGTAAATACTACTTCATAAAATACTGACATGTATAGATTTATCAGTGTCATGAATCCACATCACATTGATCTAGACTTATCAAACAGCACTGACACATTGTGTAACATTTTAGATTGCAAACAAAACTCAAAGCAATTATTTGATTTTTTAAAAGTAATTTTAGCAGATTTAAGGAACACAGCTTTCTGAAGCCTTGTATGTCTTAAATCAGACAGTATCGCTTTTCTCTCTTTAGAAATACACACATTCTCATCTAAAAACCCTTTATTCGATGTCGTGGAAGTGTTGGCAAGCACTGAGTGACGATCCAAGTGAAGTTTTATTGGTACTACAATCCAAAGTCGTAGTCCATTAAACAGGCAGAAGGTCACCACACAGAAAATCAGTCCAATCAAACAATTCCAGAGGGCAAGACAGAAACGAGAAAACCAGGACACGGGCAGATTTCAGAAACCAGGAACATACACTCAAAAAAATAGCACATTGGTTGAACATGATTTAATCGTGGACAGTGGTTCCACGTGATTACACCACATTATCTTAACAACAATGGATGATGTTCAACGAGCTTGAAATATTTGTGTTCATTTAACATGAACAGATGACATTCACTAAACATGATTTAAACACTTATTTTTAACTTGAATTAATGATTTTTATTGAACTTCAATTAATCATGTTATCTTAAATTTATTCCTTGATGTTAAGCCAATATGTTTATATCACTTCCAATGAATCCCATTTAGTCAAGTTACTACTATGTTATAAATTAATGAATATCACCCGTTTTCCACATAATTCAATGATGACTACAGAGGCAGCAAATATGTAATAAATTCTTTTTACTAGGGAACAGCTTAAGCAGGTGTCACACTTTCAAAAACATTTCAAACACTTACAACACATTAAGCCAGAATTAAGCCAAAAAAATAATAATAATTTAAAATACTCTATGGATTTTTTAGCGGCCTCTAGCAGTGATGTTTCAGAATGCAACAAGAGTGCTCGTGTGCTTGTGCGTGCTCGATCTGAAGAGTGAGCATTCACTACCGGCCACACGGAGACTTTCAATACACCGGGCGAAAGCATCACTCAACATGCTGGAAACTAATGTAGACTCCCACTGCAGTTAATAGCGTACTTTTATCAGCTTGATGTTGAACTAATGCTCTGTGCTCGTACCATGATAATGTTACAATAAACTGCATTTAGCCGACATGTGATGTTATATAGCATAAGCCATTTCACTAACTATTCATGTATCTTTCACAATCAGCAATGTCAACAAAGGTGAACGTATAATATGTTAACGAAAACGGTTAGTGAACTAAACTGAACAGTTTCAGTGTATCAGTAAGATCGTAGGAAGTGACATTACTGTACTGAACGTGTCTGGAAATATGTATAAACAATATGATAGTAGTGGATGAGTGACGTTAGTTAGTTTACATCCTAAAGCACCGACTTTTTGTTATACTGGAACATTCTTTTGTATTCATGTCATGTTTCATGTAGTTTTGCTATTTCACTAGAGTTTACTAATATGTTGTCGATGTTGATCCACGTTTTCGTCCGGAGTCGATCAGATTAACGTTTTGCCTGACGAGCTTCAGCAGATAAAACTTTTTTTTGTTTTTTATATTTATGTGGAGTTTGTGTTGGAGTCTGTGTTGTGCTGGAGGCAGGACGTTTTGGGGGGTTATCAGACTTCATGTCGTCAGCTAAAGTGCCGTTGGTCACATAGACTGTAGGTAGGATAGAGAGGCTCGGGAGCGCGCATGCACGTCACATCCAATGGATTACGCAGAAAATCCAACCTGGAGACCTCACATATAAATATGAATATTGGCCTTCAGAGGTTATAGCAAAACCTGAAAAGTGGATCAAAGTGTAATTACAACCCCTTCAAATACAGGCAATAAAAAAGGATTTATTTTATAAAAAAAGTTCCATATGTAAGCAATAAGGTATGAGAGGCTGTGCTGTATCGTGAATAAGTAATGGCTGAAGGGCGTTGTTAGGCACGACGCGAAGCGGAGTAACCCCTTCAGCCGTTACTTATTCACGATACAGCACTTGCCTCGAGTACCTTATTGCTTTTATAAAACGGTTGCCACACAATATTAAAGAAACGGTCGCCACACAATATTGCAACTTTCATGTAGTTAAATCAATAAAAACATTCCTTCCGCTAGAAAAATATAGTCCCTGACTGTGAACAACAACGTTCCAATGTGTAATATGCAGGAAAGCTCAAATAAAAACAACAAACCATTCTCAAACTTTGTCTCATTCTTTTTATTTTTTTACAACACAAAATTTGTGAAATTTCCTCACACAAATAAGCATAGCTTATCTCTCAGCAAAATACAAAAAAAAAAAACAACAACAACAAGGGCACATATTTTGATAGATAAAAGTTAGGTCTTTAATCTAGTTATTAATTTAGTTGCTAAAATGCTGCCTAACAAGAGATACTTTATTTATTGTTGTTTATTTAAATTTATTTGAATATCTCCGTTTATTGTGCATGCATTTATATTTGTCTCATTTCAATCGGCTCCACTGTGGTGATATTTTAGTTGGGGCTCAGCGCTGTTTTCTGTTGCAGCAAGAATGTCACAGAAATAATTTTAAAAAAGTTTCGTTTTATACTAGGTAAATTTCGTAAATAAATCGAAGTAAATTTCGATTTATACTAGGTGGCATGACGATGGATAAGTGGTTTGAGGAACAATTTGGAGAGACTTCTACAAATACGAACCGTCATGCTGAAGTGCTGAAATGTAATAAATTTCGAGAAGACTCGTAATGAAAAAAATAACGTTCAGCAAACCTAATGGGCAGTGAAATCCTTCGGTGACTGGTGTAGTGACAGGTGTGTTGGGATTAAGCGCATCAGACAGTTTTATGGTGCTGAAATCTTTAGCAGAAATCGGTGTGTGATGCTCCGTTTTATCACGACCCTCTCTTCTCATTGTCTTTACGACTCCAACGAAAACATTATTGGATGAGGTGAATGCGCTGTCTCTCATCAGACACCAGGACAAACTCAAAGGTGGGTCATTCAGGAATCTGTTCAGACCCGCACGTAACACTACATAGCTACTGATCCCATATTTTTCTCCAGTGGAGCTTCTGACAGTTCCGTAGAAGTCACGGATATTAAAGTGCGTTGAGTTCCGTCTTGGTGATTTGTTTAAAATCTATGCTGCAACCCTTTTCACTACACCAGTCACCGAAGCATTTCACTGCCCATTGGGTTTGCTGCACGGTATTTTTTTCATTACGTATTTACGAGTCTTCTCGAATGTGTCAATGTTATATTTCAGCACTTCAGCATGACGTTTCGTATTTGTAGAAGTCTCTCCAAATTGTTCCTCAAACCACTTATCCATCGTCATGGCACCTAGTAAATCGAAATTTACTTTAAACATTTTATCCTTTTTAGTTCTTACGTTTTTTTTCTATGTTTAGCCTATGTTGATATGTGTGGTTGCTAAGGGTGTTGCTAACCCAGATAGCAAACTGACATTGAATCAACGTGGAAACAACGTCTCTCATGACATTGAAACAACGTTGATTTTGCTCATCGAATTAACGTTGAACCAACGTCAGACGCGGCATTCTTCAAAGCTAAATGAAAATCGAAAATTGGTTTGCTTTCATAACGTTGAAACAACGCGTTGATTTCAAGTTGATTTTCCGTTAGTTTTGAAAGAATGACGCGTCTGACGTTGGTTCAACGTTAATTCGATGAGCAAAACAATGTCAGATCAACGTTGTTTCGATGTCATATTTCCACGTTGATTCAATGTCAGTTTGCTATCTGGAAAGGGTGCAGTGATAAATAGAACTGTTGGGTGAAGCGGTCGTAGCCGTGTTTTATCGTCAATAAAGCACAGCTATTGACCAATCAGAATCAAGGATTGGAACTAACCGTTTTATAAAGAACCTTTAACTAACCAATGAGTCATTGAAACCCTTGATGGTTTTCCTTGACCTTCTTTGGGTGAGTTAAAGGGCATATTGCAGGATAGAGGACCCAACGAGTCAATGCGTAGAAAAACAATGTAGGAACTAGATTTTCTTTAAAATATACTTATAAATACGCTACAGAAGCTTCTGGAGTCGTTTTTGTGAGAAATTTTAACTTCCGCGTCTGAAAATGGGCGTGGCGGGCGTGACGCAATGAGCGGGAGAGCGGTCGATTCACACAACAGGAAAACAATGGATTGCAATGACATTTCAGACGCTGAGGAAATACTCGTATGACGGATCAAGCCATAAAGTTATGAGCCTGCTATGCTAAAGAGATCAGGGACAGGCCAGGATAATGTCAGACAGAACGGTCAGAAAAAAATTGAGCTGTGGTGTGAGGAGAACCAGTGGAGAACAGGACAGGTGCCTTTAGGTGAGAGACGTGCTTATAGTATACACGCTCGCTAATATACACTGTGCTCACAATATTGTACAGATTATTATGATCCTATAACAGGCCAGCAGACATTAGTATGTTTAGGGTAGAGTTATATACTATTAAATGTATAAAAACTTTACTAGAGTATATTTCTATTGTACTAACAGCACTCAGGTAAAATTTTAATACATATTTTTCACCTGGGTTATAACAAAAACAGAAAATTAAAGATTTGAGTATTTAAACAACCAATTTTTTTTTTTTAAATTAAAAGTTGTCTCTATTTAGGGCATGACAAGACTAAGTTCTGGATAAGTGTTAAGTGTACTAAGTTCAAATAGTGTGACCTATATCACACTATTTGATGCCATTTGTATACGACGATCAACATTCTTGCTTCGGCATCTCATGTTGATTGATATGATCGGATGATAATCATTTGATCTGAAGTGAACGATACACACGGCGGCGTTTTCCGAAGCCGATGCGGAAGAGAAATCCCGTCTCTTCACCTGCACAAACCGCACTAGGAACAAAAGATAGGCTATAGCACTGTCCCTGTTCTTGTAATGGAAACTTGTGGACTCGACCTTGAAGTCCTGACAGGCCTGAGTTTATGCAACCTCCACAAACACAATAATTTACCATGACGATGATAAATTAAAATACAAAAAGTACCGAAAGCACACTGACAGACGACCACGCCAATCCAAACCGCGTATGGAAGGAGGCAAAGCGTTCCACAACCTGGGTGCAACAACTTGGAATGAACGGTCCCCCCTTGTTTTAAAATGTGTAAGGAGGGCAACTCTTACCTGTTGATCTCAGACTACGTGAGGATGTCCGCAGCTGTATCAGGTCAGAGATGTATGGGGGTGCCTGTCCTTGTAAGGCTCTAAAAGTTAAGACCAAAATTTTGTAGTGAATTCTGAATATCACTGGTAACCAATGAAGTGAAGCTAAAACTGGAGTAATATGTGCCCTTTTACTTGTGTGGGTTAAAAGCCTAGCAGCAGAATTTTGGACAGTCTGGAGACGACAAAGATCCTTCTTATTAAGGCAAATAAAAAGACTGTTGCAATAGTCTAAGCGAGACAAGATAAAAAGCATGAATGATCATCTCCAACTCGGCTTTTGACACCAAGGTTCTTATCTTAGAAATGTTCCTTAATTGAAAGAAACAGTTTTTAATAAGATGTTTTGAGTGTTTCTCCAGAGACATGGCCGCATCAAAAACAACACCTAAGCTCCTGAGACTGGGCTGAACAGACGAACCTCAGTCACCAATGTGTTTCTTTATCTCAGGGATGCTCTGCTCAGGGGCAATAAATAAAGTTTCAGTCTTGGTTGAGTTCAACATTAAAAAGTTGTCATTTAGCCACTGCTTGATCCTACTCAGACAGTTCATTAAAGATGACAGTTTAAATAACTCAGTAGACTTAAAAGAACAGTATAACTGAATGTCATCTGCATACAAGTGATAAGAGCCATCCTGAAACTGGCTTATTATCTGTCCTAAAGGGAGCATATACAGGAGGAAAAGAATCGGTCCGAGGACAGAACCTTGAGGAACACCACTCGATAAAACTGCAGTATCTGACATGTTCTGATTTATGCAAGCACTAAAACTTCTACCAGTAAGGTATGATGAAAACCATTTCAGAGCTGATCCAGATATCCCTAATAGAGCCTGAAGTTTATTAAGCATAATATTGTGATCAATAGTGTCAAAGGCAGATGTAAGGTCCAACAAAACCAACACTGTGTGCTTCCCAGAATCAGCGGACATCAAAATATCGCTTGAAACTTTCACCAGTGCAGTTTCCATAGAATGTTTTTTATGAAAACCTGACTGATATTTATCAAAAATATAATTTATCTCTAAGAAAGTAGTAAGCTGCTCTGCTACCACTTTCTCTAGAATCTACGCCATGAAAGGGAGTTTAGATATAGGCCTATAATTTGAGGGTTGCAAAGGGTCTAAGCTGGGCTTTTTAAGAACAGGTTCAACAATAGCATGTTTAAAAAAGTCAGGAACCACCCCAGTTAAAAGAGAAGTATTGATCATTTCCACAACACAGGGGCCAATACTATCAAAAACCTGCTTAAACAGCATAGTCGGGAGAACATCACTATGGCCATAAGAGGGCTTTAGCTTATCTAGTAGAGTAGTAACATCGAATAATGATACAAGTTTAAAAGAGAAACACGAATAGGAAAGAGCCAAAGTACAGGCCTTGTATGCAGGAGGTGGTAAAATGCTAGCTCTGATATCCTTCATTTTCTCAACAAAGAAGTTAAGGAATACATTACTATTTGACAGAGAGAGCACCACAATTGGAGAAACAGATGGAGAAACAATAGAGTTTTCATAGGAGCCACTTCATCTAGAATTGTTAAGCATTGACTGTTAAAAGACTCCACAAACACATTTACATCACTACAACCTGTTAGCTGGCATGGATCAAACAATGTAGAAAACTTCCCAGCAACATCTTGTTTAAAAACTCTCCTCTGAGCCTTAATTCTCAGAGGCGGGGGGTCCCGTGGTAAGTTTAAGTTAAAGAAAACACAACTATGGTCACTCACATGGACATCCTCACATTTACTATCTCAAGACCTAATGAGAAAACAAGGTCCAGGGTGTGCCCCTCCACACTCACATGGGCCTGAGAGATATTGCGGAAAGTTAAATGAGTCAGTGATAGATAGGAGATCTGTAGCTGCAATACATGACATATCATCAATATGAAGATTAAAATCTCCAATAATTAAAACTTTCTCCAGCTTGATTATAGAGGTTAATAAATCAGTAAAATCAGTAAGGATGATACCTGCAGGGCCAGGAGGACGGTGAATTAACACACAATAAAATATGTTAACAGAACCGACCTTAATCATCTGTGACTCAAACGAGGAAAATGTTTCACAGTGGATTCCTCTGCATAAAAAACTGTCTCGATACACAACAGCAAGGCCGTCACCTCGGCGAGCCGTTCGAGGTGTCCCAATCACAGAGCAACCTGCGGGGCAGAGCTCATTCAAGAAAAGTTACCTGTTTGCTTGCCGTTTAATTCAGTTGATGGCGCGGCCATCTAGGCTTAAAATAGAGCAATCAGGCCATAAATACATAACGTTCAACCAATATAATACAATTGTTGGCTAATATATTTTCTAACAACACTGATGCAAATGGATAGATCGGTTAAGTTAACAGTTACCTGTTCGTTTTATGCTGTTTAATACAGTTTATGGCGCGGCCATCTCATTTAGGCTTACAATCGTGCATTCTGTCGTAATAACACATTGTCAACCGACATCAAAAATAAAAAAAATATTTTTTTTGAGTGTAGAAACAGGGAGAACACTCAGAAATGCTGTGAACCAGCTGGAGTTATTCTCTATATCAGTGTGGACTGTTTCTGAACTCCCTTAAACCTCATCACATCCTCATTTAAATAATTCCCGCCCAAGGTATACAGGGCCTTGAGTTGCATTAGTAGTGTGTTGTTGCAGAGTCCAAGAAATGCTGTTTCACAGATCTAATCTACTGATATGTGATTTAATTCCCAGCTGATTATGTTCAGAGACATAAACAATTGTGGTTTTGTGAATTTGCGCTCAGAAAACCATATATCAGAAGCTTAAAGAGTAACTAAACACTTAACCAACTTTTTTAGTTAATGATCTGTAAGAATGGATCTTTATTAATACCAGTCATTGATTCGAGTAACTTTTTTGGCATTTGTTTATAAAGTGTTCTATTTCTACAATATATGGTGTAAAAACGTCTTAGTGCTGCCCTCTTCAGGTTGAACAGTGGCTACTGCAGTTGAATTTTCCTATTGGATGTTTGCGGTAATATGTGACACAGCGGTTGTTGGTGACGTAGGCAAGTTCCATACAAAGAGATGCGTCTCAGGTGCACGTCCCCTTCCGCTGGGCTCTGCCCACTTTTCCAGCATTTTTCAAATATTGCCAGTGGGTGGAGTCAGGCTCTGACCAGGGGTTTAAATACCCTTTAAATTGCCAGGGCTTTTTTAATCAAATGGAAAGAACAAACATTTCATTATGACCACGACAGAGATGATGATCAAGACCAAACAGATGATTTGTTTATTGCTCTGCCCACTTCTGGAAAAGGGGGTGGGGAGCAGCAGCTCATTTGTATTTAAGGAGACACACACAAAAACATCATAATTTTGATTCCACTCAAAAATGGTCATTTACAGAAGAGCATAATAATTGACCTGGGGTATTTTGAGCTGAAACTTCACAGAACCATTCCATGGGACACCCGAGACTCATATTATCTTGTGTTATTATGTTATCTTGTAAAAAAAAGAGCATTATAGGACTTCTTCAACAAAAAAGTTTGCATGAGTTCAATGAGAGTCCAGATTCAATCACAGCTTCATTTCATAATCCAAATAACATTTGAGTGCTTAGATCCAAATGTTAGGAGTGAAACTACTTCAGATATTTTTCTTTTTGTCCTGCAGCTGTGAATCTGTGAGTGGCGATGGCGTCTGTTAAAGAGCAGCTTCTGAACTCGCTGAAGGACCTGACAGAAGATCATCTAAAGGAGTTTCAGTGGACCTTAGAAAATGATCATGAGTGTATATCAAAGTCTGAAATGGAGAATGCAGATAGGTTGAAAACTGTGGATAAGATGGTGGAGTGTTTCGGACCAGAAGAAGCTGTGAAGATCACAGTGGAGATCCTGAGGAAGATAACCCAGAATGATCTGGCTGAGCAGCTGGAGAACAAATGCAAGCAAGGTAATGTTTAATTTATTGTGACTGTAATGTAAGTGACAGGCAATATCTTCCGCTGTTGAAGCTCTTTCAAAAGAGATTTGGTGTAAATAACAATCATCGCCTGTACATGGAAACAAGGAAATATAGCAGCAAGCAACAATTATAGGGCCAAGAAGAATAGCAGTAGATCGTATACAGGTATATTTAATAGAACAATGTCTGATTTTACAAATGGTTAAATGGTTTACAATGTTCTAAAAACTAGAGCTGCACGATACTGGGAAAATATAGAGAAATAAGATATTCTTGTGATCTTCAGTAGAATATCTCTGTTGTTGTTACTTGGCATTTCGTTAGCAGTTTTGGTAGATGTGGGTTTACACTTTTTGAAAAAGTGTCTTCATATAGCTCCCTGAGGTTGCGTTTCAGATGACTGTGGAGATTCATTTCCTCTCGAAGTGGCCACAATTTTTCCACACGACTTGGTGACACTGTCACATACGTTCACATAGCGTTTTTTTGTGCTTGCAAATTTGTTATTTCAAGTGCAGGCGTGCGGCAAACACCCTCAAAATGGAAGCACATTTTTACACGACCATCTCCATAAATATATCTAGAAGTAAAGCTAATACAAGGGGTAGAAATCCATTAATCTTTTGCTGATACTTATTCGTCATCATGGAAAGCCCTCAGCGCAGTTCATGGTTGCATAGCAACGACAGACGCAAGCGCTTGTGGAAAGAAGGAGATATCGATGCGGCTGCGCTTTCTAGGCATTTTTAGACGCGATATGTGAACGGCCCCTTACACAGTTCCTGCATTTGTGACACTTCTTCTCTATTGAAGCCAAAATATTGCTATATTTCAGACGTATAGTTCTTTTTAAGGACAGGTTCTTCGCTGTTGTCATTTTCCTCACTTGTCTCTACTCCCGCCATTAGTTTTTATTTTTTCACTTTCTGCTCTGAGCCACAAGGTTCCCCTTTGGGCCCGGTCTAGCCAATAGCATAATAGCATCTACTGGGGAAGCAGGTATAAAGATAGTAAGGCCCCATTTGATTGGTCGATTTTGGATAAACAACCTATGCATGCATGCAACACACAAATGCTTAGCACATAAAATAAATGTAATTTATCGCACCTCTCTGCGATACGAATATCGCATATACTATTATCGCAATAACGATAATTTTTCGATATATCGTGCAACCCTACTAAAAACCTTCTGCAAAACTTCTGCAAGCAACTTGTACATGCGAAGGCTCATTTCAATAACCCTTACCTAACCCTAATAAAGTCTAATGTCTAGGTATCAATGTTTAAGCTTTTAATTAGTCCAATAGTGACAATCCAATAAATACTCTGGAAGAAATAAGAAAAAAGAAAGTTATTTAGAAATGTTCAAATTAAAACCACTTGCATTCAAGTAAGCATAGGTCAAGGTGTTTCCATCACCATATGCATAATCAGTGTAGGGGTGTCCCCGACTAAGGATTTTCATAGTCGAATCAGAATCGTCAAGTAGCAACGCATTCTCATCCCAAAGCGCCATATACGACGCTTTTGCAAAAGCGTAAATATCCAACGCACATGGCACCCTTTAACGTCTAATGAGACGCTTCGGTTATGGTTAAGTTTAGGTATGGTGTAGGGTTAGGGTTAGACCACTAGGGGGCGCCTTCTGCCCAAATATATCTGCGTCTCATTTGACGTTAAAGGGTGCCATGTGCGTTGGATATTTACGCTTTTGCAAAAGCGTCGTATATGGCGCTTTGGGATGAGAACTGGCTCCAAGTAGTCAATAGCTGCCTATAGTCGACTAATAGTCGAATCATGTGTGTGGGTGTAGGTGTAACGGTTACCAGCTGGAGTGGCCTATTTATCCACCAGAGGGCACTCCAGATAAGACTAGGTTTCACACAAACTCCATTTCCCATAAGCCCCGTACCTAGCACTGATTACCGGCACAGGTGTTCCTCATTTCAACGCTCCATATAAACAGCCCTCAGACTCTCTATCAGTGCGAAGTCTTGTTTTGCCCCGGCGACATTTCTGAGCGTTTTCCCTGTGTTTATCTGGATTCTCTGGTTATCGACCCTCGACTGTTCCTGGACTTTGATTCTCTGTTTGCTGCCTGCCCCGACCCTTGCCTGTTATCTCTGGATTCTGATTGTTGCCGCCTGTCCTGACCTCTGCCTGGTATTGTTTATGCTCTGGATTACCTGCTCTATATTGTATGCCGATCGTTGACTTCTGCCTGTCTGACTATTCTTAATAAATATAAACTGCACATGGATCTGCACGCTTCCGCCTCTCCATGACAGTAGGGGCGGACCTTTAACATTTTAAAGCCACAATGTACAGAACATCACACAAAGATATAGAAGAAAAATGTATAAAAACATTTCGGATCAATAAAACTAAGAAATAACATAAATAACTGCAGAAAGGCCACAGTGCAGACATGATTTGCGTTTCACATACAATCAATTAAATCGGCTAAATTGCCTGTACGAGCAGGCTGTAAGTACAGAGCGCAACATTGATGCACCGAAAAAATAAACAATTAATTTACAGAATTAAATTAGAACAGAATATACCATTCTAATAAATAAATACAGAATGAAATAAGTCAGAATCAAGTGACAAGATAGAGAACAAATGTGCGCAAAATGCCTGAAGTACAGGGGAACATATATTTAAAACACAAGCCACAAATAGTTAAATTAGATAACCCTGAGTGATCAATAAATAAAAGTATTTTTAACTGCAGAAACAACAGTAAACGCCAGTAGCGGTTCTAGGCACGGGCGACATTTCTTCATGTCACATGGGGGGCGGCACGAGCAGTTAAAAAAATCCTCTGTGCCGCGAAGGTTTTCTATTTTTTATCATTTCGATTCAATTATTGGCAATGGCGCCTCTGCTTGCTGAGAAGGTGCCGTTCACAGAAGCGATGTCAAGGGGGTCTCCTGATTAGTTCACGTATCGTGTCTTTTGCGCGCTCAAAGTTGTTATTTCAAATAGGCGCACGGGGCGGCATGCTTATTATGGCTACGTTCACACTGCAGACTGAAACGACCTTTTTTCGATTTTTTTGCCCCTATGCGACCTGTATCTGATCTTTTCATGACAGTCTGAACGACACAGATACTGATGGATTCTGTATCATTGAAGCCACTCACATCAGTATCCACTCCTGGCTGCGACTCCACACCCACACGTTTCTCTGTTTAATTTTCTTCTTAAAACGAGAAGATTGTATATGTGCTAGCTCTGTTGTGAAAATAACTTTAATATTGCTAAACGAGCTCCACTGTAAGACATCCATTTAGCTACTTCCGCAAACAACAAGTTACGTCGTTGACCGTCGAGTACTCTTCTGCACATGCGGGTCACTTCTGGGTCATTTCACGTTCACGTTCACGTTCACACAGGAGATCACAAAAGGACAGTTTAATTGGAAATGTGAACGGCCTTGCAAAAAAATCGAATTTTTTCAAAGAATCGGAATTGAGCATTAAGCCCTGCAGTGTGAACGTAGCCTATGCACTCACGGGAAGCGCGCTCATAAACTTCAGTATGGGAGTGCACGTGCACCCAAACACTTGGGTGTTTTTCTCTTCTCCGTAAAGAAATCTTTTAGCAGAGCTACAGCAAGCGTTTTTCTGTGGTGGGAAATACATTAGCTACTAAAACTATAGCAACGACAGCCATGGGAAAATCGGTCCGAATTTTACTATTAATAATAAAAGATAAGCTACTGTGCATTATAAATGTCAGGAATGTATCTTTATTGACTCATTCTTTTTATAGAGATGATTTAAATACAGAAATATGAGGTTTATCTTTTTATAAAACCTTTATTGTGTTAACCTTTTTTAAAGTTTAGTAGGTAAGATGAAAGACACTCCTTTAAAACCAATCTTTAATGTTATTAACTTCGTGAATTGATTTCATTGTGAATTAGGCTTTTTGAACAAGATTCTGTGTATGTGATCATTTTGGTCACTGTATTCATGTAATGAAAATAATTTTCATAATGATCAACTAAAATCATTTTATCATTTATCAACACAATTTGTCATTTAAAGGAACACTCCGACTTTTTGGGACTTTAGCCTATTCACCTTATCCCCCAGAGTTAGATAAGTCCATACATACCTTTTTCATCTCCGTGCGTGCTATAAGTCTGTTTGACGCACCCACCGCTAGCCTAGCTTAGCACAAAGACTGGATGTGAATGGTTGCAGCTTTCATACTAATCCAAATGAGTGACAAAATAACGCAAACGTTTTCCTGTTTACATGTTGTGGTTTGTATAGTCACAGACTGTACAAATATCAAGGCCATATGAGACACAGACATCTTTTAACAGTATAAATACTATATTTTCTGAAGGTGAAGCACTGCTACTTGGGCAGAGTGATAACCATCACCTGAGACACACCGTGACGAGGAGCAGAGAGTTCGCTCAGTGTTGGAGTAAAGAGTCAGCAATTACTAACGTTAGATAGAAAAGCATAGTTTATCGTGGGTGTTTGCTTTATTGTATGAGCTATAAACAGGGGAGACCAGATACAGTACCATGTTTCATTGAATTCCAAACAAAAACGCATCCAGATTTATAAATATCACAGAACATGAATAAATTATTATTATTACAGGAATCAATATATTTTAAATGCAATTTATTAGTTGAACCAAATGTATTCAACAGTATATAATATACAGTATAATTGCATTACTATATGATATAATAAGGGGAAAGTAATAGCACAAATTGTTTTTGCACAATGAACTCACAGCCTATCGTACCCTTTTGCACGCTCAAGTTCGTTATTTCCATGGTTATTTCAAATTTAGGCTACTAGGCGCGCCGCGCGCAGGGTGCAAGTTCAACGCGGTGAACGCGCTCGTTTTTTTTCCAAGCGCGTCCGCACCGCATCAAGATAAAAACATATTCATACCCTAATCATATAATAGTGTCACTAACGTTACATTAGCTCTGGCTAATGGCACTGTTACAGTAGGTCATCTAAAAACATAACGGAACACTTACCTCAGCCGCAGGTGATCCACTTGTCCTGTCTGTGCTATAGATGGGATGGCCGTATCCTTCAGCACATTATGGTCCGTGTGGCAAATTCCATTTTTTCAAAATAGTCGTCCTCATTGAAATGTACCGAGCAAACATAATGTCCCTTGATAATCTATTTAGGTGTGTTTGGTTCAATATCCAGAGTAAGTAAGTTAGCCATTTCTTCATCCAGTCAGCGTTTTTAGTTGAAATTCTGTGAAACATGGTATTACCTCCCCTGTTTACTGTCGCAGCTATTTACAATAGAGCGAAAACCCATGACTGTAAACTACGCTTTTACTATTTATAAATTGCTGGCTTTGTTACCCAAACTCTGAGCGAACTCTCCGCTCCTCACCACGGCGTGTCTCCGGTGATGCGGTTATCACTCCGCCAAAGTAGCAGTGCTTCGCCTTCAGAGAATAGTTCCCAGGTTTTATACGGTTAAAAGATGTCTGTGTCTCATTTGACTTTGTTATTTGTACACTCTGTGACTATACAAATCACAACATAGGAAAACGTTTGGGTTAATTTGTCACTCATTTGGATTAGTATGAAAGCTGCAACCATTCACATCCAGTCTTTGTGCTAAGCTAGGCTAGCGGTGGGTGCGTCAAACAGACTTATAGCACGCACGGAGATGAAAAAGGTATGTATGGACTTATCTAACTCTGGGGGATAAGCTGAATAGGCTAAAGTCCCAAAAAGTCGGAGTGTTCCTTTAAGAGTGACATAGGGCTACAAAAGCTATTTTAGGTCTATAACAGTTTGGATAGTTGTTAATATGAGAGCTGTTCGAAATTGTTTAAGAGATAGCCTTAGTAGTCTGTTACTAAATAAGTATCTCTCTGACCTTTTCACTTTTTAAAACTTCATTTCGTGACAAAGTATAGTTTAACAATTCATATCTAAAAGTGTGCCATGCATATAATTCAAGGCAGTAACCAATGTGCTAATGGTTCCTCACTTGAAAGTTAGATTAATCCGGCTGAAATGTTTTGAAATCACTTGTACCCATACCTGATCAAGAAACAAACCCAGTCTTTCACTCGGCCTGTGTCCGTTTGAGTCTTTTCAAATTGAGCGCGCGGATAAAATACATTCTAAAACGCTTAACGTGAAAAACGTTTAATGGCTTAATGTGCGTTCACACCAGCCGCGAATAGAGCGTCAGATTCGCACCTACCGCGTCTAGTTATACGCTTGAACAGTTTGAATACATTCGCGCATCAAGAGCGAAATCCGAAACCCGTTGACCATCTTTTTTACAAGACGTTGATTTGAGCATTCATCAAGAGTCACCGCTCTGTTTTTGCTCTAGAGAGCATGTTAGTTGTCTTTACATTAGAATAATAATGTTTCAAGTAATAAGAAACAGAAAAAATTGCATTCAATACAAAATGAATATGTCTCATATATTGAAATCAAGTTATGTGATAAAATATTTGCTTTGTTGTGCATTAGAACCTCACCAGGCATTGTCAAATTACAAAATAAGTTATTAAGGCCAAACATACAAAATAATCTATTGAGGTCAAACGTATAAAATAATTTATTGAGGCCAAACATATAAAATAATATTATAAACTGAAAAGCGGGCCTGTCCCCATTTATCACGTCACTTTACCATGTGATTGCAGCAAGCAGGCTCCTGATTGGTTAAGGCAGTGCGAATTGACGCAAAATTCAAATTTTTCAACTCGAGCGGCAGGCGCGAATTCGCGCCACAAGCGCTTGAATGCACAAAAAGCAAAAAAATAAAATCATTTGCACATAATGCATAAGAACATAATTTGTGTATGGACAGTGTTTTATGAGAAAAAAATCACAGGACTGATTAATCACTTTTAGAGGCTGGCTCAAAACAAAAATGACGGATTAGGTGAGTGAGGGCGAGGGTGATCCTCACTCCGACACGAGACAGCAGGTCATCAAACTGGGCACGGCACAGGTGGAATACCGCTGACAACGGCCGTCATCCAGGCGCAGCTCCTGGAGCGAGTGGTGAAACTTACCAAACTAGGTTAGCCTCTGAAGGGTCCACTGGAGGCTAACCTAGTACGTACTAGGATAACCTAGTAACCTAGTACAAATAAATGAAGATGATTCCTACGCCGCTGTTTTGCTCTCCAGAGCAAATACAGAGCGGTGACTCTTTCGATGAATGCTCGATTAACATCAGCCACCGTGTAAAAAGATGGACGCCAACGGATGGATCGAATGTATTCAAACTGTTCAAGCGTATAACTAGATGCGGTAGGCACAAATTTGACGCTCTATTCGCGTCTGGTGTGAACGTAGCATTAGACAGTTATATTTAAAGATCAAATTCTGTACACACCTTATTAATAAAGCATACTATATAGTCTACAGAAAAGCAGATGAGCCCAGAATATGAACGCAACACGTTTAATTACACGTTAAGCATTTTTCTCGCTTAGAAAACCATTATTATAAAGATAACGCTACATGAACTTTTATTAACTAAGTTCGGGAGGAGCATGTTCAGATAATTAACACGAGTGGACAGCAATCAGCAATCAATGATGAGAGGGTACAAATAGACTCAGCAGTCTTACCTCGATTCATTGACAGTTTGCAGCATTCAGTAGATTCGCCGCCTTGGTTAACTACCGGTTACTCGCAGCATGTCTCCAACAAGCTCCTCTTCCGACGAAGAATTTACTTCGGATGCAACTTCTCACTCCGTTCGTCCCACGGTCATCCCTTCTACGCCGGTCGGTGCACCTGAGCCCCCGGCATCTCCTCGCGGCCGCACACCGGCCCGATCAGCCCGGCGCCCAACAAGACGCCATGACCAGTCTTCGCCGCCTCCGGCAAGACTTCCATCTTCTTCCCCAGCTTCCTCCTACCGCTCAGCCGTCCCGACGATCCCACCCATCGGGAAATGGACCGTGGCTGGTTTGAGGCAAGCGCTGGGCAACTCCGATCTACAAGTTCCAAGGAAAATGAATAAAGCGGAGCTGTATGATTTATACGTCTCCTTAAATCCAACTCCTAAAACAACCCACAGGCAGAGCATAGTCCGCAGGGCTCAAAATTCGCCTGCCCAGTCACCACCCTCGTCTCTTCGCACAGGACGCAGCTCGCTTCGCCATTCGAGCCGCCGGAGCAACAGGCCCTCAGCGAGCCAGGGCCGCTCTTCAGGTTTCGTCACAACAGCTCCACTATCACCTTTTGATGAGGCCTAGCCCTCCACCTCTGCTTCCGCCGCCGCAATGCCACATACAGCCGGGGCCAGCGGCCTCCCCACAGCCGCTCAATTCTACTCTCCCGCTGTACATAACCCTTTTCCTTTCCAGTGGCCTCCAGCTCCAGTTGCATACACTAGCGCGAAGCTATCGCCGCTAGCATCACAGACCCAACAATGTCAACAACAGGTCTACCCAACAAGTTACAACCCCGCCCACTTCCAGTGGCCTGCAGCTCCAGTAGCTCAAGCAAGCGCAGGCCCGCCTCCGCTTGCAGCACAACCTCACACCGCTTTCTATCATCCCTCATATCCTCCAACTAACTTTCCTTCTCATTTTACAACAGGTCATCCAATCGCGAGGGCACAGCCGTCAATCGCAGCCCCGGATAATACCCTTCCCAGTTCCATTATACAAACTAAATCACCATATTCTCTTTTCACAGCCACTCCGATGCCTGTTCCGCTCAATGCAGTTGGCATGGAACCCCCACCAGTTTCTCAATCCATCCGCGCTCAGATCCTCTCAGGTATGGACATAGACCTCTCCACTCTGTTGTCTCTCCTACCTGCAGCCCAATCAGACCGCCAAGTGGATTGCGGCAATTTTTCAGTGACCCTGAAAAACACAAACACACACTCATCTCGCGTCCTTTCATTTCCCGAATTTACGATTGCTTTTTCACGTTACACGGAAATCGTCTGTTCAGCCTTCCCCCACAGGCGGCGCGAACTGAACGATTATCAAGCAATCATTGCCGAACTCGCGCTGTCCTATGGGGGAGGGCATTTCTACACGTACCATAAACTTTTTTCTGCAAAAAGTGCCATGCGAGTCGCACAATGGAATCAGTGCACATACTGGGGTGCACTCGACTCTGATCTTCACAGCAGGGTATTTTTAGGTTGCAAAAACATTACCTGTGCAGTTTGCAGGTCAGTGGCTCACTAAACCGCAACATGCCCACAGGTTAACACTACCTCTCTTCCCTTTGTGGGAATAAGTAATAATAAATCCACCAGCTATGTGCCGCGTGCAGCAACCACCAGCACAATTCAAGATTCTACGTTTGACAAAAGCAGGCAGCCCTGTAATCACTTCAACGCAGGCAAATGTCAAAGAGCGCGCTGCCGCTACATGCACATCTGCAGCTTTTGTGGCGGCGCCCATGCTCGCATTGTATGTCCAGTCTTCAAGTCTGTGAATAAAAAATCAAAAAATTATTTGGCGACTCCTGTGAATATTTGGCGCATGCAACACGAACTAGCTCATCACCCAGATGCCGAATTTACCGATTATCTGCTGTCAGGTCTAAAAAACGGCTTTAAACCTGGCTTAGAATGCCCGCTTTCTCAAAACATCATATGCAATAATCTCCAATCCGCCCTGACAGAACCCGAAGTTGTAGAAAAACTGATCAAAAAAGAAGTTGAGTCCGGCTTCATGATCGGTCCGTTTGACAATCCTCCATTCAATCCGTTTCGTGTCAGCCCCATTGGAGTGGCTACAAGGAAATTCTCGAGTAAAAAACGCCTAATAATCGACCTGTCAGTCCCGCACAATTCTCCGTTCCCAAGCATAAACAGCCTGATCCCTCTCGATGAATTTTCGCTCAAATACCACGACATAGATCAGGCTATCGACATGATAAAAATCGCAGGTCGGGGTGCTTGGCTTGCAAAAATCGACATTACTTCTGCTTTCAAAGTAATGCCTATCCATCCAGGTTCATGGCACCTATTTGGAGTTCGCTGGCTCGGGAAATATTATTTCGCCGTCCGTTTAACATTCGGTTGCAAAAGCAGCCCCAAAATATTTGACATGCTATCAGAAGCCGTTTGTTGGATCCTGTCGAACAACTATGCCATCCCTTACCTCATTCACTTGCTAGACGACTTTTTAATAATCTCGCCTCCCGATGCTATTCCAGCGGCGCACATTCTCACGGTTCAAAACGTTTTCTCTGAGCTAGGAATTCCTATTGCACAGGAAAAAACCATGGGCCCTGCAACGTCCATCGAGTTCCTAGGAATTAATTTGGATTCGGACAAATTTCAAGCATCCCTCCCCAAAGAAAAAAATCGACCGAATAATCCTCGTCTCCTCTACTTTCCTTGAAAAATCCAATTTTTCAAAACGCGAACTCCTGTCCCTGCTCGGTCATTTAAACTTCGCAATACGTATCATCCCGCAAGGCCACCCCTTCATCTCGCATCTCCTCTCACTCGCGTCCTCTGTCCATTCATTAGAAGACCGCATCTCTCTAACTCAAGCATGTCGCGACGAACTCAGGCTTTGGTTAACATTTCTAAAACAATGGAACGGCCTTTCCTTTTTCTACAACAACCTCGTTTCATCCCCCATTGACATCCAATTGTTCACAGATGCCGCACCCTCAATCGGGTTCGGGGGATTTTATCAAGGTCGTTGGTTCGTGGCTCCATGGCCTCCGCAGCTTCAGGATATAACCCAATCCTCAGCTTTATTCGAGCTTTACCCTCTCGTAGTAGCAGCTTTTCTGTGGGGGAAAGAATGGGCTGCTAGCAGCGTTTTAGTGCATTGCGACAATGAAGCAACAGTACATTGCATTAACAAAGGCCGTTCCCATTCACCCGCTCTGATGACACTCTTAAGGCGTCTCACCTGGATCTCAGCTTGCGACCAATTCATTATCATTGCTAAACACATCCCTGGGTCAAAAAAAAAACAAACAAATTGCCAACTCCCTGTCTCGTTTTCTATTCCAGAAATTCAGGATGCTGGCTCCAGAGGCGGATCAATTCCCAACTCCAATTCCTCGCTATTCAGAGCTAATATTCCCGTAACCCACCCGTTAAAACCACTGCTCGAAGCATCACTTGACGGTATCCTCCAAGCAGTATCTCCCAGGACCCTTCAATCCTGCGTCACTGCTACTAATCTTCTCTTATAACTTATCTTTCCCTGATTTTTCTCTTCTTTCAATCACCTCTTTTATCTCCTACCTTAATAGCATTAAAGGCCTACAAGTCGGGTCCATTAAAGGTTATTTGAGCGGCATCCAGTTTTTCCATAAACTGATGTATGGCGCTCCTTCCGTGGAGATAAACAATTCACAAACCTCTCTCCTGATTAAAGGGATTCAACGATCCCAGCCCACCCGCCCCGACGCCAGACAACCCATAACGCTGGACATTCTCACCAAATGTATTCAGGTTCTCCGCTCAGGTTACCAGCCCCTTAGTTCCGCTCGCACACTCGATGCCATGTTTATCCTAGCCTTTTTTGGTTTTCTCAGATGTTCAGAAATCGCCATCACTTCTAAATTCGACCCAAAAATCCACCCCACCATCTCAGACTTATCAGTAATTGATGGTGAAACCATTTCATACTTGATTAAACAAAGTAAGACTGACCAAACCAAAAAAGGCCATTTCATTTACATTTTCAACCTCGCTTCGCAAATCCAACCATACCAGTCAATTCTGGCATATCTGCAATGGAGAAGTGCTCAGGCTAAATCTCCTTTGGAACCCCTGTTTTCAGACGAATCCAAAAAACCTGTGACACGTTTTTGGTTCCAGAAACACCTTAAATTTGTTCTCCAACAGTCAGGCATTCCAGCAAAGAATTTTTCTAGCCACTCATTTCGCATCGGGGCAGCAACTTCAGCAGCCCAAAAAGGCCTCTCCCAACAGCAGATCCAAGCCCTTGGGAGATGGTCCTGTGATGCTTTCCAAAGTTATATCAGGACCAACCGGTTCCACATTAAAAAAGCCCACCAAACCCTCATCGGGTAAGGAGAAAAGCATTGGTCTCACAACGAACAGAGCAAGAGCTTTCCCAGTAGAGCACTTACGTTTTCTCTTCCATCCAGCGAGCATCTGGCCTCACAGCGGATGCAGTTTGAGAAAATCTCCTGGGCAAACACTCATTTTTTCCTTTCTTCAGTTTCCTCTTTTCGTCCAGCGAGCATTGGTCTCACAGCGGACGGAGTGAGAGCTTTCCCAGTAGAGTACTTACATTTTCTCTTCCATCCAGCGAGCATCTGGCCTCACAGCGGATGCAGTGTGAGAAAATCTCCTGGGCAAGCACTCATTCTTCCCTCTTTTCAGTTTCCTCTTTCCGTCCAGCGAGCATTGGTCTCACAGCGGACGGAGTGAGAGCTTTCCCAGTAGAGCACTTACATTTTCTCTTTTCATCCAGCGAGCATTTGGTCTCACAGCGGATGCAGTTTGAGAAAATCTCCTAGGAAAGCACTCATTTTCCTCTCCTCAGTTTCCTCTTTCCGTCCAGCGAGCATTGGTCTCTCAGCGGACGGAGTGAGAGCTTTCCCAGTAGAGCATTACATTTTCTCTCTTCATCCAGCGAGCATTTGGTCTCACAGCGGATGCAGTTGAGAAATCTCTTGGGCAAGCACTCATTTTCCTCTCTTCAGTTTCCTCTTTCCGTCCAGCGAGCATTGGTCTCTCAGTGGACGGAGCGAGAGAAATCCCGGTAGAGCACTCACGTTTTTCCCTTTTCATTTCAGAGCATTTGGTCCCTCAGCGGACGCAGCGTAAAAAACTTCCTGGACAAGTGCACTACAACCTCTTCACACACAGGGGCAGTCAGTCCAGGCTGTGAGCCACCATCACGGGCCTCCCCGATCGAGCATCCAGGCCCCTTCTCAAGATGCCAGCCCGCCAATCTCGCCACTCATTGGGGGGTCTTTAGTCCGGCGGCTGTCCTCTGCTTCTTGCCTATTGGGGGGAGTACTCTGGGTTCGGGCTGGATTCGAGCTCGGAGCCCTCCCTCCGGACAGCACGCCAAATACGCATTAAATCTTATTCCTCAATTATATGTAAGTGTGAACTCGTGAAATGAAGTTTTATTAACTAAGTTCGTGAGGAGCATGTTCTGATAATTAACACGAGTGAACAGCAATCAGCAATCAATGATGAGAGGGTACAAATAGACTCAGCAGTCTTACCTCGATTCATTGACAGTTTGCAGCATCCCTCCTCCACCCCTTCTCCACACTCCTAGTTCTCCACACTCCTCTTTCTAAAAAATCACTTACATACGGGGGGAGTACTCTGGGTTCGGGCTGGATTCGAGCTCGGAGCCCTCCCTCCGGACAGCACGCCAAATACGCAGTAAATCTTATTCCTCAATTATATGTAAGTGTGAACTTGTGAAGTGACTTTCTATAGGAGAAACGCATTGCGTTCATATTCTGGGTTCATCTGCTTATCTGCACATAGTTTGGTTTCTTAATAAGGTGTGTACATGCATAAGAGTGCCCTTTAAGCATTTTAAAAGCTTTTTTCACGTTAAGCGTTTTAGAATGTCCTGAGGAAAACCAACTTCTTAACGTTGGCCGGCAGAAGTCCAATCATGGTTTCCTGATGCTAAATCCAGCCTTGGAGAATATCCTTTCTGATGGTGTGCATCCACACTTTATATTTTCTTATCCCAGACATTTTTAAAGATTTAAATCTCTGCCGACAAGACTCTCCTTTGTCGGTCACGGATCAAAAGTGAAACTTAAATCGGTCACAGGGGTGGTTGGATTAATTCACGCACGCTAAAGAGCTTCTTTCTTTGCATTTACATTTTTTATTTACAGCATTATCACAATAGGCTGTATATGACAGAAAACCGGTAGTTCTATGTGAAATCAGACATTGAGCACACTCATATACCCAAAGTGGCATGATCCGATCCTCGTTTCATTACACCTCTGCAAAGATTCGACCATGAGATTGGTAGTCGAATCTGGCTCCTCCTATCGAAGCATCGAATCTTCAACTATTCGGGGTCACCCCTAAATCAGTGTAAGATGAGCATGTAAACACAATTGCAGTATAAGTGTGATTCATTTGAATATTGCAGAAATTCACTACATGCTGTAGTTATTTGTGTAATGGGAACTACAGACCAGATTTTATTAAGAATTTATGAAAAACATGATCATTTAGTCTTTGCTGTCTTTTCTTCTCTTTTTTTAAAGGCGCAGCTGCAGATAACAGACAAGCTACTCTTTATGATTACACAGAGGCCAGCTGCAGACTGAAAGACAAATTAAAACTGGACTACAGGCGGATATTGGTTGGTAATTCACAGACGGGTCATCAGAAAAACCTGAATGATATTTACACTGATTTATATGTGGTGGAGAATGAGACTGGAGGAAGAGTGAACGAGCACGAGGTGATACAGATCGAATCTCACAACCGACCGACTGCCAAGGAGACGGCAATAAAGTGTAATGACATGTTTAAACGAAACTCAAAGGTACTGACGATGGGGATTGCAGGGGTGGGAAAAACTGTCTCAGTCTATAAATTCATCCTTGACTGGGTTGATGGAAAAGAAAATCAGGATATAACCTTAATTTTTCCTCTTCCATTCCGTGAGCTAAACCTGATTACAGAGGACTGCAGTCTCATGGAAATGCTGCACGAACACTTCTTTAGTGATCCTAAAGAACTGCCCTCTCTTCCTAAAGGTGACAGGAAGGTCTTGTTCATTTTTGATGGACTGGATGAATGGCGCTTCCCTTTGAGCTTTACAGATGGTGGCAGATTTACAGATGTTCACAAAAAAACAACAGTGAGTAAGATAGTTACAAGTCTTATAAAGAGACATCTGGTTCCCTCTGCTCTCATCTGGATCACTTCCAGACCAGCAGCAGCCAGTCTGATTCCCCGTGACTACATTGATCAGGTGACAGAGGTGCGAGGATTTAATGATGAGCAGAAAGAGCAATACTTCATCAAAAACAGCAGTCCTGAGGTTGCTAGAAATATCATCAGTCACATCAAGAAATTCAGGAGTCTGTACATCATGTGCCATATCCCCGTCTTCTGCTGGATCTCTCTCACTGTTCTTCAGACTCAAAAGACCAATGACAAAACTCCCACAACTCTCACAGGGATGTACATAAGCTTCTTAATTTCTCAGATGCAAAAGATGGAAGAAAAATACTGTGCTGTGCCAAAACCTAAAGCCAAAGTCAGGTCTTTTGATGAGATTATTCTGAAGCTTGGCAAACTGGCCTTTCAACAGCTGGAGAAAGGAAACCTGATTTTCTACAAAGAAGATCTTGAGAAGTGTGGACTCGATGTCAGTGAAGGGTCAGTGTTCTCTGGGTTATGCACTCAGATCTTTCAGAAGGAAAAGGTTTCAGCCAGAAGTGTTTACAGCTTTGTACATCTCAGCGTACAAGAATTCCTTGCAGCTCTTTATGTGTTTTTTAACAACAAAGACAAGAAAGCAAACCCATTTTTTCCATTCTGGCAAAAAATGACAGAGAAACTCTCCAAAAAGCCACTGTTTCAGCTTCATAAGGCTGCAATCAACAAGGCTTTAGAAAGCAAGAACGGACACCTGGACCTTTTCCTTCGGTTTCTCCTGGGTCTCTCACTGGAGTCCAATCAGAGTGACCTGAAGGAACTACTGCCAAAACTGGAACTCAAATCAGAGAACGTTAAAGACACTGTTGACTATATCAAACAGACAATGGAGAAGGAGGAATCAGTAGAGAGGACCATCAATCTCTTCCACTGTCTGAGTGAACTGAAAGATGACCTTGAGGGGGAAATCCAGAAATACCTGAGCTCAGGAAATCTTTCAGAACATAATCTCTCCTCTGCTCAGTGGTCTGGTCTGGTGTTTGTGCTCCTGATGTCAGAAGAGGCTCAAGAGAAGTTTGAACTGCAGAAATACAGAAGATCTGATGAAGCAGTGATGAGATTACTGCCAGTGATCAAAAACACCAGAAGAGCACTGTAAGAGTCTACTTTACAATCACTGATGCACACTGACTGTTAGTGATTTTAATTGGGCCTTAATCTTACACAGGTGATTTGCTGGGCGAAACTTTTCAGAAAAATTTAAAAAAGTAAATGTATCAATTTGTGTTCTGATATTAAATGCCTGACCCAACTTGCCTCATGGACATACTTGGAATACATTGAACACACTCATCAGGCAAATACATAAATTAAAAATAAAATTGTATTTTAAAAAAACTGAAAATACCGGTTATTTTATAAAGAAGATAATATTTTTTAAATTTGCTTACTAGAAATCCACGATACCACTTTTTCCAGAAAAAGTCAGATACATAGATACTTTGATTTTTGGTACTTGCAGATACAGAGTACCAATACCGATACTGTTAGTGATGGCAATTTCAAAACACTGCTTCAAAGCTTCGAAGCCTTTACAAATCGTTTGTTCCGAATCAATGGTTAACGAGTAAACGAGTTATTACGTCATAACTGTTTCGAAACACTTCGTAATGTCAATGGTTCACCGCTGGGGGCGACGATCTCTGTCTACCCATGATCATGAGGAGTCACTGAGAACCTTTTGAACAAGTGTCTCTGGGTTTTACCTGATCTCCGATCAGTTTTATACATTTGTACACTATTTAATTAGACATTAGTATAATTAAAATGAATAATGGTAGTTAATAGTCTTATTGGCCTGTTTAGCTCAGCCATTCATAGAACTAACAAAACAAACCCCAACAATTGATAAAAGAACATACACTTGATAATCTTATTAAATGATTAGATAATTACGTTTAAAAGATTGTACTTTCAATAAAACATTTGCAATAGATTTGTAAAAGGGTTTTTATGCATGTTTGGTCTTTGTTTTTGTTGCATTTACACTGTTCTGACCACTGTGGGTCCCCGTGGAGACAGGTGTCGGATTGTTTCGAAGCCTTGACACAATATGGTACATTTGCTATAACTGTTTTAGTGTTTCACAAGGCCTCGATCTGTCCACCACTAGATACTGTCATGCTGGTTGATGAAGCAGACAGACGAAGCCTGATTCCAAACGAAAACAAAGCTTTAATGTACACAAGCAGGGGAACAGGACCCAACAGTGTGTTAAAATAGACACGAACAATAACCGACTTAGGACTGAACTGAACGGAGAGTTCAGCACTGGGTAAACGAGGGAACTCACCAGACACAGTGGATGAAGGTTAACTAATCAATGACTAACAAGAACAGATCCAGACAAGATAGAACATAATTGTGACAGATACTGAATGGGCTATATGCACGCATAAGTTCCGCATTTGACGCAAGGATGCTCAACCGTTTCCGGTTGTGGAGATTAAAGCGGAGGAAAACCGAGGAAAACGGGATTATGGCAGAGTCTTTAAAATTTATTGAAACGAAACGTTCATACGTTTAGATGTAATTTTATATATAGTTATGTTTATTTAATATAATTTTGACGCGTGAATAATTCGCGCGATGGTTTTATTTTTTGATCAGCTGTTTGTGTAATGAGTGCTTCCACACCGGACGCGAATCTGCTGCGGCGAAAAAACGAATTTTATTTTTTTCGCTTCAAGGTCGATTTTTTTTACTGCTGCGGCGACAGAAAAGGCTTCATCCAATCATATACAAGGAAACAAATGTGACGTGACCGCAGCAATGACGGATCTTCTGATTGCTTGTGTGTCGAGTCGTCTGTGAATGAAAATCTGAAACAAGGACTGGTGGGACGTTGTGCTCGTTCGTTCGTATCGAGCCCAACCGGGTGTTTACAAGGCTTTTCAGTCTATTTGAGCTTCAATCCGTTTACTAAAAGTGTTTATTTGATTGCATGTAAACGTACTGATGAATGGGACAGCTCACCTTCTGCCATATGTTTCTAGCTCCGGTAGCTCTGTGGGTGCCCCAAACCTTCGTTTCTGCTTTTAAATAAAATGAAAAGCTTGTCTTCACTGGATGATAATGATGGTGATGAAGAAGCTGTTCCACGTCATAGCAATATACCGCATTTTTTTGTCTGCATCCTTTTAATCGTCCTTTAAATAACAATTCTACAATTTAAAAAAAATTTAATAAGAAAATATAAAAAAATGCACCGCAAAGACGTTAATGGAGCCATCACAAACAAACAAACTCTTCGTGGAGAGAGTGTTTGCTCTGATGAATGCTGCGTGGAAGGACAGGCAACTGTGGACCTAAAGTGAACTGGTGAAAGTGAGCTACACCTGCCAGTAGTTACTGACATGTACATAATGAAAAAGAAGGCCATATCGAAGCTGCCAGATCATCAGACAAACAATATAAATTCAAAATGCACTGATCGAATCCGGTAAGAACGCATTCATCTTTATCTTTCCTAATGGACTTATTGCTTATTTGAAAATTGGGATTTTTTTTAATAAAGCCTATTAAAAGCATCATGTTAACATCACTGCAAAAGACATCTAATATAAAATCTATATTTATTCACCTAGTAGGCTATAATAATAAGTGTAGAGTAGCCTACGTTTTCTGATGAAAATCAGGTCTGCTTTCATCGGCGCGAATGTTTTGGAATGTTGAAGCTCTGAACGTCGCAAATTTGCGTCGTGGCTGATGTGAATAGTTTTGAAGCGAACTAATCGCATGCGAACTATTCGCTTTTTCGTTTCGCTTTTCCGTTACGCGTCCGGTGTGAAAGGGCCTTTAATGTAGGGTAGGGATGGGCAACTTTGATGATAGTGAGGGCCAAAAATATTTTTTGTCACTATCCGAGGGCCAAATGTGACGTGCACTTCCACCAATGGGATTTTGGAGAATTAGAGGGTACCATTTTATTAGAAAACATATGTAGGTATGTCTTTATTACAGACTCTGCTAAATAAATCAACCTGCATATCCATATTCAATTATTTCTTCTTTTAATGAATGAACTTTTAACATAAACAAAGACATTACTGTGGCATTTCTGTGTTTTTAATATTATTCCAGTCAAGTGCAAACAT
Source organism: Pimephales promelas (assembly GCF_988280905.1). Taxonomy (NCBI): domain Eukaryota; kingdom Metazoa; phylum Chordata; class Actinopteri; order Cypriniformes; family Leuciscidae; genus Pimephales; species Pimephales promelas. The sequence goes on along the minus strand of NC_142792.1, from coordinate 28,824,052 downwards.
GTTGGGCTCTCAAAAAACATACAATTATTGCACAAAACTGAAAAGTAGCCTATTAAGTAAATAAAAAACTACCATTTTAAAGGGACCAAACATGTCTTTATTACAGACTCTGAAATGTTTAGTGAACCAACCTGCATTTCCATACTCAATTATTTTTTTCTGCTTCTATTCATTGATGAACTTTTAACAAACTTTTTAAATTATAAATTATAACTTTCTAAATTATTTTTTATTATTCCAGTGTAAACATTGTGGGCTCTTAAAAAAAAAAAACATTTACTGATGGCACAGAACTAAAAGTATTAAGTGAAGCATACTTTTCACAATAAGCTGCTGCTTTATCTCACCTGCAGGGGTTAAGTTTACAGTTAATGAGATACTTGTGGTTTCTCTTGCTGGCGTGCAATAGACTGGATGTCAATATCAATGTTAGTGCAGCCAATCCTCATGAGCTGAAACAGAACATCATCGCTGATCCTGTTTCTCTCTTTCGACTTGATATGTTTCATCGTGGAGAAACTGCTCTCGCAAATGTACGTGCTCCCAAACATGCTGGCCATTGACAGTGCAAAATCCCTGAGAAGTGGAAAGCGGGGCTCTGGTAGTAACCTCCAAAATGAAACTCCCTTCTCACTGCGCTTTGCTTGAAAAAACGGGTCTGACTGAAGTTCGCAGAGTTCAAGAGATGGTGCTCACTGCGGAACATGAAATCCATGGGGAGGAGTCGGATCCAGATCCAACTCCTCCCAACTTACATACACCTAAACCTAACCAACTCCGCCCCCTGATCTCTAAACCCACCCCTAATCCCTAATCCCAACCCTAATCCTACCCATCTCCACCCCTTGGATCGTGATCCGACTCCTCCCCGTGGATCTCATGTTCTGCATTGAGGTGCTACTGGAGTTCAAGCTGCAACTCGGAGGGTTGCTCGCTGACGGCAGCAGAGAGGGGGTCAGTAAATAACGCTATTCGCGGCTGCATGGCGTGGAAATCATGGAAGCGGCACTTAAACTGCTGCTGCAGTGTTTCGATGTCGGCTCTGTATTTGTGAAAAATGTTACCGCATTCAGGGACATCTCTCCGCATTTCTTCACAAGAGGGAAAGTGTGCCAAATTTTGACGATTGGATGAAAATCCTTCTTTGAAAAGCTCTAATTTAGACTGAAATGCATTCATGTGTGCATAAAGTTTGGATACAGTTTGGCCTCGCCCCTGTAACTGTGTGTTCAGGTGATTGAGGTGTGCAGTAACGTCCGTAAGGAAGGCCATATCGCAAAGGAATTCTGTGTTATTGAGTTTTCGGGTGTAGGCACTTGTATCGCCTCGAACACTGTCCTCCAAAAACACAGGAATTTCGGCGCGCAAAGCAAAAAAACGCTCAAGACACTTTCCTCGGCTCATCCACCTAACCTCGGTGTGCATTTGTAAATCCCCATATGCCGCGTTCACTTCATCCAAAAAAGCTACAAACCTCCTGTGACTCAGAGACCTATTCCCTCCTCGGATGAGATTTGTAACTTTTGTCACCAGATCCATAACGTGACTGAAGTTAAGTGTCTTAGCACAGAGAGATTAATAATTCAGCGCTAAATTCTATATATCCTGTCATATTAATCTCATAAGGCCACCAATATTCATAATCATAAAAAGTGAGCTGAATAAAAAACAATTCACCTGATGGATGATGCAGTGCAGTATAGGACAGTCCACCCCACTCTGTTGGAGGAGCCCGGCGAAACCATTGTGTTTTCCTTGCATCGCAGGTGCGCCATCAGTAACGACGGCTGACAGCTTCTCAAAGCCACCATACTCATTCACAACACTGTTAACGGCGTTGAAAATATCCGTCCCTTAAATAGTGTTGTGCAACGACACCAATTTTAAAAGTTATTCGTGTACAACAAATGAACTGTCAATCGTTCTAGTGAAAATCAGTAGCTGGCTAATATCCATCACATCCATGCTCTCATCCAAAGCTAATGAGAAGTATTTGCAGTCGTGCATGACTTGTTTCAATTTACCATCGACGTGATTATGGATGTCAAAAATTCTGCGTGTCACTGTGCGACGGGACAAGGAGACAGTTTCAAAGTTTTTAGCCATATCCTCGTCTCCAAATGATTTGGCCATTTCCATTGCACACCTCTTCACCATTTCACCATCTGACAAGGGCTTCTTGGCTTTAGCAAGCTCCAGCGCCACAGAGTAAGATGCCTTTAGCGCAGACTCCTGTGTAGATGTAAATCTTGTAAAAATACTCTGTTGTTGGTTGAGCTTTGCTTTCAGGTCGGTTATAATAGCGGCCCTAGCAGCTCCGGTGTACTTTCCATATTTTTCCCTGTGTGTTGTATTGTAATGGCGACTTAAGTTGAAATCTTTAAAAACGGATCTTGTTTCCAAACACACTAAACACATAGGTCTACCTTTGAATTCTGTAAACAGATAGTCTGTTTCCCATCTCGCCTGAAAAGTACGATTTTCTTCGTTCAGTTTTCTTTTTTTCCCGCTCATGGTTCTCTTCATCGTTGACTGTAGTGACGCTGGTCAGAGTCGTCCGACTAAGCATGTTTTGTATGAAGGCGCCCTCTATCGGTATACTTTATCATTACATTTGGAATTGGTTTAAATGCGCAATCCGTTCTCACGCGATAAAACCTGTGAAACCAACATTTCCATGGTATTTGAAAATTCACCCGCGGGCCGCACTGAGTGAGGAGGCGGGCCACATGCGGCCCGCGGGCCGCCAGTTGCCCATCCCTGATGTAGGGAACCACAGTTGATTTTGATCGCTTGGGTGTGAACACAAAAAACGCGTTGAAAAGCGCTGACGAAAAACGCGCGCTGATATTCGTCCCGGTGTGTACGGGCCTTTATTCTGCAGTGTTACATGCTTCCTGGTATCGGTTTTTGGTATCGGATCATTTTTTGGAGTATGAGTACACGAGCGCAGTATCTGTTACGATACCGGTGATATCGGTGCATCCCTTTTGCTTACATCCCTTCAGTTTCCAAATTATTATAAACCCTACCTAATAAACATTACTATTGCATTACTGATGTTTTCTTCTCTTTACAGGCTACATAGCTGCAATCTCACTGCTCAGTGTTGTAAGAGTTTGTCTTCAGTTCTTCAATCCTCAAACTCCTTCCTAAGAGAGCTGGACCTGACTAACAATGACCTGCAGGATTCAGGAGTGAAGCTGCTTTCTGATGGACTGAAGAGCCCAGACTGTCAGCTGGAGATACTGAGGTAAATGTTTGTTAAATAATTAATGAAATACTATCACAATAAATGATTTAGTCACAGAATGTGGCATCTGCTCTTATGGAATGCCAGAACAAGAGACGAAACAACATTTGCAGGAATGGGATTTTTTTCCCATATTTATACAGATGTCCATATTTTCAGAGTTGAGATGTATGACAAGTCAAGTCACCTTCATTTATATAGTGCTTTTAACAAGATTGTTTCAAAGCAGCTTTGCAGTGATAATAGAATATTAAATTAACAGATTATTTTGACTTTACGGAAGCTGTATAATAAAGTTATTGTCTATGGAGCTAGGATTGTGTCTTTATTACATGTGAGAAAATAAATGATCTGAGAGAAAAAACATGTTTGAGAGAAAAAGTTTTCACACCAATAGCAGAAAATAACTAAGTGTGTTCAACTGTAAGTGTGGCCCAAAAGTTAAGCCCGACCCTACCCAAGCCTGTTGTGTCCGAGCCCGGCCCGGCCGACACATGAACTGTAATTATGAGCCTGAGGCCGACATAAACCCGACCATTTTTTAATACGTGGTTCATTATTATAACTGACGTTCTCAACTACTTTCTGTGTTACTTTCTCCCGTAACATTTATGTTTTGTCCCGCTCCCGCCCATAAAAATACTTTTTTTTCTGTGCCTTCAAATACTTTCAAGTTAGCCTACGTGTCGCCACCATACACATCAGCATAAATGCTCCTGATAAATTATTTGTTATTAAAGCATTAACACATAACGTCTCGGTTTCACATAGAAAGCCAATCCTCTTCGAGTATTTAATCACGAGCCAATGGCATGAAATGCCTTGGGGCTGCGGAAATTTGCATAGCGTACTCCGCCCTACTCCGTGAGTATAAAAGGAGGAAGTGAACGCAACCGCAGTATGTCTTCGCTGAGGAGCCAAGACAGAACTCTGGCGTCTACCCAGCGGTACAGCAGAAGTGGCAGGGAGACGTAACATCTCCGTTCCCTACTCAGGGAACGAGGGTTACATCCGTAACCGAGAAGTTCCCTTTCGTAGTCACTTCGAGTTACGTCAGAAGTGACGGAGATTGGGGGTCAATGCCATCACGCCATCTCACAGCTGTCTTCCAGTGCCCTGCGAAAGTCTAGACCCCTGAACCTAGGTATCACCAGGAGATCCTACTTTGACACAGGAATACCAAGGTACACTGGGAAACATATCCCGGGAGGGACATGCTACCAGATGCCTACCGTAGGGAGGACTTACGAATACACATATGGCCGCATAGGGACGCATATGGAGATCACTTGAGCACCAACCGCAGGTGGTTACTAGAATTAACTCCAGGGGTGGCAGATGGCTTGCCAAGGGAAGACACATGCTCAGAGAGGCTTACAGTGGAAAATACACATGAGACAGTTACCATAGGGAACCGTGCACATGGAGGCACCTAGCCGGCATCCAGAGCAACAGCAGTGGTGCCCGCATCAGAAGTGCTGGAGGACTCAAGGCTTCAACAGAAGACTACTGAGGAATATCGCACTTATCCAGTACGAGGAGTGGAATGGCGAGCAAGCGAAGACACCTAAGCGGGTCCAGTACTGGCGGAAGCGAGTACGTGAGAGGACACCGGTTCGACTCGCAGATTATAGAATCTCGCGAAGGTGTTTGGTGTCGCCCAGCCTGCAGCTCTGCAAATGTCTGTTAGCGAGGCGCCATGCGCTAGAGCCCAAGAGGAGGCCACACTCCGAGTGGAATGGGCCATCACACCAAGGGGGCACGGTCGACCTTGCTGCTGGTAAGACAAAGCAATGGCGTCCACTATCCAGTGAGACAGCCGTTGCTTTGAGAGAGCCCTTCCCTTCTGGCTCCCCCCATGACAGACAAAGAGCTGGTCTGAGGTCCTGAAACACTGAGTTCTGTCGACGTAGGTGTGGAGTGCACGTACTGGACAGAGCAGTGCCAAGGCTGGGTCTGCCTCCTCCAGGGGCAGCGCTTGCAGGTACACCACCTGGTCCCGGAAGGGAGTGGTGAGAACCTTGGGCACATATCCAGGCCGGGGTCTCAAGTTCACGTGAGAGTAAGCCGGCCCGAAACTCCAGGCACGCTTCGTCAAAGGAGAATGCGTGCAGGTCCCCCACCCTCTTGAAGGAGGCCAATGCAACCAGGAGTGCTGTCCTCATAGGACAGAACTTAACTCTACCGATTGCAAAGGCTCAAGGGGAGGCCTCTGCAGAGCACTTATATCTACTGAGAGGTCCCAAGAGGGCACGAGGGGAGGGTGAGGCGGATTTCGCCTCCTCGCTCCCCTCAGGAACCTGATGACCAGGTCATGCTTCCCATAGACTTACCTTTCACTGCATCATGAGATGAGAGGCAATGGCCGCGACATGAACCCTAAGGGTGTACGGCAACAGCCTACGCTCCAACCCTTCTTGCAGCAAGGAAAGCACGACCCCGATCGAACATCTCCGGGGGTCTTCTCCGCGAGAAGAGCACCAGTTGACAAAGAGGTTCCACTTCAACGCGTACAGGTGTCTCGTGGACGACGCTCTAGCGGAAGTGAGGTTGCCCCGTCCCGAAGGTTGAACTCAAACCTGCCCCGTCCCGTCCAGGAGCCACACGTGTAGCCTCCAAGATCGGGACGAGGGTGCCACAGAGTGCCCCGTCTCTGAGTAAGTAGATCTTGTCTGAGAGGAATAGGCCAAGGAGGTGCTGTCGCGAGGAGGATGAGTTCGGAGAACCACGTCTTGGTGGGCCAATAGGGGGCTACCAGCAAGACCTGCTCCTCGTCCTCCTTGATCTTGCACAACACCCGTGCAAGAAGGCTCACTGGGGAAAACGCATATTTGCGTGGGCCCCGCGGCCAGCTGTGCGCCAGTGCATCTGTGCAGAGTGTGCCCTCGGACAGGGAATAAAACTGGGCGCAGTGGGATGAGTCCCGGGAGGCGAAAAAAGGTATCTGTGCCTCCCCGAACTGGTCCCAAATCAGCTGGGCCGTCTGGGGATGGAGTCGCCATTCGCCGGAGATAGGGCGGACCCGTGACCGCTCGTCGGCCGCCAGGTTCCGGTCTCCCGGAATGTACACTGCACGAAGGGATCTCAGGTGCTTCTGACTCCATATCAGGAGGTGGCGGGTGAGCTGCGACAACCGGCGTGAGCGTAGACCACCCTGGTGGTTGATGTACGCTACTGCAGCGGTGTTGTCTGAACGGACAAGTACGTGTTGAACCCTGAGCAGTGCTCAAAAGCGGTGCAGGGCCAGGCGTACTGCCAGCAGCTCGAGGCAATTGATGTGCATGAGGCGCTGGGGTCCTGTCCAGGAACCCGCGGCTGCATGCCCATTGCACATGGCACCCCAACCCGTGGTAGATGCATCCGTGGAGACAACGAGATGCCTGGAAACTCGCTGAAGAGGGACACCGGCCCGTAAAAAGCTGAGGTTCGACCACGGAGAAGGTTTGGCGGCATGCTGGAGTCACTGGAACTCGGAGCGAGCCGCGATGCCATGCCCACCTCGGGATTCGATTGCGAAGCCACAGCTGAAGCGGTCTCATATGAAGCAATCTGAGCGGCGTTGCCGCGGCTGCGGATGCCATATGCCCCAGGAGCCTCTGAAAATTTCAGTGGAACCGCACTCTTGCCCTCGAACTGTCGAAGACAAGTCAGCAGTGAGTGTGCATGCTCATTCGTGATCTTTTAATTGTCACAATTAACAATTACAACAATTAACAACAGTTAACTTATTTTTGTATAACTTATACTTCTCAGCTTCTTTTGTTTTCGATTTACTGAATAATTTATGTAGATTATTTTTCTTGTTACATGAATTTTGTAGGCCTTTAGTCATCCGGGGACATTTAGACTTTAGAGAACTAAAATGAGGCAGTGCTTATCATGTAAAATTGTGAATATTTCTAAAAACTTATTATAGGCTCTGTGTCTCTCTCACCTAAAGGATTATTAGGAACACCATACTAATACTGTGTTTGACCCCCTTTGGCCTTCAGAACTGCCTTAATTCTATGAGGCATTGATTCAACAAGGTGCTGAAAGCATTCTTTAGAAATGTTGGCCCATATTAGCCGCGTTTCCACTGCTGGGCCAGGGCCGGGCCGTGCTAGTGCGTGCCAGGGCCAGTCGCGTTTCCACTGTCACTTCCGGGGCTTGATCGGGGCTTCCTCAGGGCCAACGGCCAGGATTTCTGGCCCTTCGAATACCTTGGGCCAGAGGGGGCCAGCTCGGGCTAGAGGCGTGCTCAAGGTAAAAGGCGGAGTTTATCGGTGTTATGGAACGTTATGATCTGAAGCAAGATGCACATAGGGGTGTCCATGTTTAACCGATTAACCGTTTAAAATTGCATAACATTTTAATTTGAACTGTAGGCCTATGCCAAATGCTGCGCAACAATATATAGGCTATATATAGCTACATATCGACGAATTTTCAGATATTTGTTTGATTTTTTTGCCCCTTAAACATTTAAAATATTTGACAAATTAATATGAAAAAAAATATATATTTTACTGGTTTTCTGAGGCCAAATTAGAACCTGGAAATGATATTTTCCCCGCAGTGCTGAATGAGAAGAGCCGTAACCACAGCCTACAGAAAGGGGATTTATGGGTGATTTATAGGCTATAATAAATGTGTCTGATAATAAAATAATATAAAATAACGAGGCATTAATTGTTTATTAATAAACTATTGTTTTCTAAATGATTTTCGGCTAAAAACATATCTCCATCTCCGGATGCACATTTAGAGAGAAATTAAGCTACATAAACATAGAAGATATTGGCTTTCGATTCGAATTTGTTCTTTTTAAATTGGACATTTAAAGCTTTAATCTACAAAGGATATAACCCCTGTAGACTAAAGCTTTAAATGTCCAATTTAAAACGAACAAATTCGAATGCGGCTGTTTCAGGTCTCACGCTTCAGTTCACGGAGATCATGAAGCGCGCCTTGATTAATTGTTAAAGCACAACGTTTTCTTGTTATAAATACATTTATTTGCGAATAATGTATTATTATTTTCTGTATGACCAGAAATTAAAGAGTATTTTAAGTTGTTTCCACTGAAAGAAATGCAATGAAACTGTTCACATGGGCGTCTCGCAGCCATCAGTGCGTGCTCCACACACACTGGATATGCGCTGATATTTGTCAAAAATATTGTGTTTATTTGTGCTCTGTTCCTTTTTTGGATAAAGGCGTCTTCTACATATGCAGCCTAATAAAATGTTACAATAATGATGATGATGGTTATTATTATTATTATTTGCAGACACAGAGTTTTTGTGAAATGGACGTTTTGCTTATTTTCAATTGGCAATTTCAGTTTGAAGGGTGATGGAAATGGGGGTTTAACTGCTCCGTACTTGCTGCGTTTTATTTCTATAAATTAATTTCATTTCAAATGGGGTCCAATCAGTTATTAAAGGTGTTAAAAAATCTGTATCTCGAGGTTGCGGCGCGCACACTATGCACCGAGTATTAACCGATGGGCCTCGGTTAACGATTAATGAATAACTTGAAAACGTGCCCGCAGCCCTACTTGTTATATCGCGCAAAAAATCGCTGCTTGAAATGGAGAATCGCCTGTACTGGTCTCGGGACACTATTGCAGCCACTACCGCAGTTGAGTTAATATACATGCTATCTTCCTAATTTAAAAAATAAATTAATTCATAATACCCGCTGAAATGGGTTGGGTTTTATGACGTTTGATCCTGAAAGGCGTGTTAGGGGTGGGGTCTGGGGCAGCGCTGTGGGGCTACTGGCCCGGCAGTGGAAACGCAAGCCCGGTGCTTGAGGCCCGAGGCCACTAGCTCGGCCCGGCTCGCTGTTAGCTCTGGCCCAGCCCTAGCCCGGCAGTGGAAACGCGGCTATTGATAGGATAGCATCTTGCAGTTGATGGAGATTAGTGGGATGCACATCCAGGGCACGAAGCTCCCGTTCCACCACATCCCAAAGATGCTCTATTGGGTTGAGATCTGGTGACTGTGGCGGCCATTTTAGTACAGTCAACTCATTGTCATGTTCAAGAAACCATTTTGAAATGATTCGAGCTTTGTGACATGGTGCATTATCCTGCTGGAAGTAGCCATCAGAGGATGGGGACATGGTGGCCATAAAGGGATGGACATGGTCAGAATCAATGCTCAGGTAGGCCGTGGCATTTAAACGATGCCCAATTGGCACTAAGAGGCCTAAAGTGTGCCAAGAAAACATCCCCCACACCATTACACCACCACCAGCCTGCGCAGTGGGAACAAGTCATGATGGATCCATGTTCTCATTCTGTTTACGCCAAATTCTGACTCTACCATCTGAATGTCTCAATAGAAATCGAGACTCATCAGACCAGGCAAAATTTTTCCAGTCTTCAACTGTCCAATGTTGGTGAGCTCTTGCAGATTGTCGCCTCTTTTTCCTATTTGTAGTGGAGATGAGTGGTACCCGGTGGGGTCTTCTGCTGTTGTAGCCCATCCGCCTCAAGGTTGTGTGTGTTGTGTCTTCTTCACAAATGCTTTGCTGCATACCTCGGTTGTAACGAGTGGTTATTTCAGTCAAAGTTGCTCTTCTATCAGCTTGAATCAGTTGGCCCATTCTCCTCTGACCTCTAGCATCAACAAGGCATTTTCGCCCACAGGACTGCCGCATACTGGATGTTTTTCCCTATTCACACCATTCTTTGTAAACCCTAGAATTCATGGGTTCTAGCATGCTCAAAATTGCTTAAATCACCCTTCTTTCCCATTCAAGTCATTCCTCCAGGAGTAGTGCTCCAGATCGTCCACCTTCCGTTCAAGCTTCACAATCCGTTTATACTTTTCAATGTTTTGGAGGCCAGCTGTTTAACCTCCTCCAATAAATCCACAAGTCTGTTCTGCTGCGTATTTAATAATAATAAATAATAATATGTTTATTTTATATAGCGCCTTTCAGAGTTCTCAAGGTCGCTTTAAGGTGAGTTTTGATATCGTGTAATGATGAGAGGTTGCGGATGTGTTGGGGAATAGACTTCCAGTTGGGGCAGCAGTACAAAAAGCCCTTCCACCAAATGATGATAGTTTGTGCCGTGGAATCGTTAAAAGACCAGTATCCGAGGATCGAAGTGTGTGAAGTGTGCTTTAAATGTGATAAGGAGAATCTTGTAGTTACTACGAAAACGTACCGGTAGCCAATGAAGTCTGCGTAAAATCGGAGGAATATGGGAAGATTTCTTTGTGTATGTAAGGACCCTAGCTGCAGAGTTTATTTATAGAGGAGTCGGGTTACAGTCGTAACCTGACACGTTTTCAGGTACAGAAATTTGAATAAAGTAATCAAATGTGAAATAACTCAGTAAATATCCTTCTATATTCAATTTATACAGTGATGAAGTTAAACTTTAAATTTAAAGTTAAAAAGGGTTTCAGTCTAGAGCAGAGAGACATTTATTTGTCCTTTATTGTTTGAATAACATTAAAACACAGCAGCAGGTTTATTAGGCTGCATTTACACTGCAGGTCTTGATGCCCAAATCCGATTTTCTGACTATATCCGATTTTTTTGACGACATGCTTACATCATCTTTTAAAAGTGACCCATATCTGATTTTTGCATTCAAACTATACACTGCTGAAACTACCAAATGCAGACGTTCTGATGGTTCTGAACCGGGACATTAAGCAAAACAGCACGAAATTCACTGGATACAGATGCGAATAAAATTATCCAGTGTTTTCTTTCCACAATGTTTTAATAAGTCATCAAAACATTGGTCTCGTACGGCGGAGAAAAAAAGAGGATAGGATCTGGCCACGAGCACTTAAAACGATGCCTCATATCTCGTGAAATGTCTTCAAAAACGGACTTATTTCTGTAACAACCCTGCATTTTTTGCCTGCACTCTTCGCCCCAAACACTCAAAAGACATGAAACCTCCGCATTGCTCCACTGTGTGTATCCTTTCTTCCATCGCGCGGCTCGCGCCTATAATCGCGCAGTTTTTAATGACGCATGACTCGCATTTACTGGGGAATATCCGATTTGTCTGCTTACAAGCCACACGCAAATGCACGTACCTGATTCATATCCAATTTATTACCACATATGAATAAGGCCTGAATCCGATCTGAGAAAATCGGAATCCATGCGTTTTTTTCCTGCTTACACATTTACCGGTCATATCCGATCTGTGCCACATGAGAGGAAAAAATCGGATTTGGGTCACTTGAACCATGCAGTGTAAATGAGGCCTTAGACTGCTGCCTCTTTATGACCGAGTGCACGGATCCCATCTGAATATACTGTCTACATGCAGTTGAGATAAAACCATCTAAGTTTACTAGGATACTCACCCAGACAAGCGTTTTTACATTATGTTGTATGAATTTGTCCGTACTAGACGTGAAAAAAATTCCATTAAATATTCTCAAACTGTCAGAGACAGCAGCAAACACTGAGACGCAGTGTTTGGGACGCACGCTTTAGATGTTTGCTTTCATGAAACTTCTTGACTTGAAGACATCCTGTAATAATATAGGGGACCACAGTTGATGTTTTACTTGAATCCAAATGACTCGTGTGCTGAGTGAACGTTTAATAGCGTGCAACATAAGTGCGCTCTCTCTCTCTCTCACCAGTTAATGTTATTAATAAGCTACATGTCTCGTTTTACCTTCTTTGCCATTGACATCTAACTGAACTACAAACTTTCCGCTGACGTTAGTGGAAAAGAGATGCTCTCATCAAGCTGTCCTACTGTGCAACTGTGGGTTTTTCTCTTATTAGCGTGCACACTACAGCTATATAGGCGTTTCTATATTCTGTTTAATACTCCACAAATTAGATATATTTACTAAATAGACTGCCTTCTTTTTTATTCCCATTCTACTCTGTTGTCAGTGTTATTCTGCAGTGTTACATGCTTCCTGGTATCGGTTTTTGGTATCGGATCATTTTTTTGAGTATGAGTACACGAGTGCAGTATCGGGCCCGATACCGGTGATATCAGTGCATCACTTACATCCCTTCAGTCAAATGTTTTTCCAAATTATTATAAACCCTACCTAATAAACATTACTATTGCATTACTGCTGTTTTCTTCTCTTCACAGGCTACATAGCTGCAATCTCACTGCTCAGTGTTGTGAGAGTTTGTCTTCAGTTCTTCAATCCTCAAACTCCTTCCTAAGAGAGCTGGACCTGAATAACAATGACCTGCAGGATTCAGGAGTGAAGCTTCTTTCTGATGGACTGAAGAGCCCAGACTGTCAGCTGGAGATACTGAGGTAAATGTTTGTTAAATAATTAATGAAATACTATCACAATAAATGATTTAGTCACAGAATGTGGCATCTGCTCTTATGGAAAACCAGAACAAGAGACGAAACAACATTTGCAGGAATGGGATTTTTTTCCCATATTTATACAGATGTCCATATTTTCAGAGTTGAGAAGTATGACAAGTCAAGTCACGTTCATTTATATAGTGCTTTTAACAAGATTGTTTCAAAGCAGCTTTACAGTGATTATAGAATATTAAATTAACAGATTATTTTGACTTTACGGAAGCTGTATAATAAAGTTATTGTCTATGGAGCTAGGATTGTGTCTTTATTACATGCGAGAAAATAAATGATCTGAGAGAAAAAACATGTTTGAGAGAAAAAGTTTTCATACCAATAGCAGAAAATAACTAAGTGTGTTCAACTGTAAGTGTGGCCCAAAAGTCAAGCCCGACCTAGTCTCAGCCTCAGACGTCACGCCCACGGAATGTTGGCTAAACAGCTGATGCATATGGTACACTTAACTGGAAACACTTCAGGAATGTCAAAGTCGTCATCTGATTGCTTGAATTTGATCGGATTTCCGGGGGGCGTCAGTGTTGCGTTTATTTTCGATCCGCCAGGAAACAAAGCGCAGACGTGTGATTGCGGAAGAAAAACTGTTGTGTTTATATGAGTGACCTATGTGAGTGACAATGAGCATTTATCAAGATCAGCTAAACGTGGTTGTAAGTCCCCTCCAATCTATTATGGAAGATCAAGTGAAGTACTTAATTGTGAAGGGGATATCAGCCGCGTTTGTGGGCAAACATGAAACAACAGACGCTGACATCACAGCTGGCCGATTCAGTATTAATATATAGGGCGCACACTGGATTATAAGGTGCATAAGATACTGCAGAGTCAAATGTTTGACTGGGTTTGCGTTATGCATCCACTAGATGTGCTAAAGGCTAAAGGGAATAGCGAGTACGCGGCGCCGGAGGTGAGGCGTTTATTTAGTAGCTGTGCGTGAGCGCGCTGGGGCGGGGACGTAACTTACATTCGCAGCCTGACTCATGTGAGTATTCAATGTGCGCCGGCTCGCTGACAGCTACAGCTGGAGACGACCCGGTTACTGTGAACGGGGAGCGCTTTATGAAAATTCTGTGACGCACGAGCAGCGCCGGGGACAGTGTGACTGTTAAGAGTAAAGGCCCATACACACCGGGACGAATATCAGCGCGCGTTATTCGTCAGCGTTTTTCAACGCGTTTTTTGTGTTCACACCCAAGCGTTTTTCACTGACGATGAGCCGAGTGAACATGCAAATTCATTCCCTGACATTAGATGGCGCTTAATGTAAAACAGAAATTATAATAATAGAATACTATACTAGGGTAATCATATTCATGTCTCAGTGTTTTATTATGACAGAATAAAAAAAACAAATGAAATAATAATAGAAATAATGACTTCTGTATTAGAAAAATAAATATAAATAATAAATAACTAAAAGAAATGCATCCAAATGTAACAAAAAATAGCTCTCACAAACTTACAAAAACGAACTAACAAAATCTATTTATATCTTTAGTTTTCATCCTCTTTATCCTGTTTTTCTTCCTCATCCACCTTGTTTGCCCATCTATATTTTGCTGTAGGACTGATCTTTCCCAGCAGTTTTTTGAAAACCAGGACATTTTCATCACTTAAAAACAGCCAGGACAGGACGTGGAAACAGGACATGTGTAACGCAAAGTTGAGATGTTGCCCAGAGATAAAAACATAGTGCTAGTTGTCGGATGAACAGATGCACGAGAGACGAGAGTTGTCGTATTTCCCCGCGTTTAATAAAACCACTCAAACGTTACACTCGTCCTCATACATGGGGATCGAGCGAGAAAAAAAACACAAACAAACATCTGGTCACAATAGAAAAATAAAATAAAAGAGTCGGCAGAGCGGTTATCTATCTCCTCTCCTCACTTGTCAAAATCTACAAAGTAACACTATGCGCAGTTCTCATCTCAACTCAGATTTCTATAAAGCACAAACTAGTGACCGTTTTACACATGTCCCGGGAAAACTGTTGGTCACCCTATAATATAGTATTATAACAGAAATACTACAAACCCAATTCCATAAAAGTTGGGACACTGTACAAATTGTGAATAAAAACAGAATGCAATGATGTGGAAGTTTCAAATTTCAATATCATATGTAGAATACAACATAGATGACATATCAAATGTTTAAACTGAGAAAATGCATAATTTTAGGGGAAAAATAAGTTGATTTTAAATTTCATGGCATCAACACATCTCAAAAAAGTTGGGAGAAGGCCATTTTTACCACTGTGTGGCATCCCTTCTTCTTTTAATAACAGTCTGCAAACGTCTGGGGACTGAGGAGACAAGTTTCACCTTTCACCTTTCAACCAGTGCCCCGCCCCTAATCCAAGATGGCAGAAACTATGTTTGTCCTGTATTGTTATTTCTTGTTTGGAATTGGCATCTCTTTTAAATGTTATTTTTAACTTTGAAAATTACTATATATGGACTTTTAAAAGCATACTGAGTGGATTACGATGTCTCGTTGTGGAATTTACTTCCTTGATTCCTGGTACTTTTTGGGCCTCTAGATCTCTGCACTACTGACTCTTCTTTGGAACAACAAGAGTTCATCGTCTGCTGCAGCCTCAGCTGCTTTAACCATCAGGCTGTCACGGGCTAAAGCCTCAGCTGCATTCATCTCTGGGCTGTCGTCTGCTACAGTCTCAGCCGCATCTTCCTTTACTGGATTTGTCGTCTGCTACGACCTCAACTGCTTCCATCACTGGACTTGTCATTTGCTACAGCCTCACTGCCTCCATTACTGGATTTGTCATCTGCTATAGCCTCACTGCCTCCATTACTGATTTGTCGTCTGCTACGACCTCAACTGCTTCCATCACTGGACTTGTCGTTTGCTACAGCCTCACTGCCTCCATTACTGGATTTGTCTTCTGCTATAGCCTCACTGTCTCCATCACTGGATTTATCGCCTGCCTTGACCTAAACTGCTTCCATCACAGGACTTGTCGTCTGCTACGGCCTCAACTGCCTTCATCACAGGACTTGTGATTTCTACAGCCTTGATTGCCTCTACCACCAACAGGCTGTCACTGGCTACAGTATCGGCTCCACCACCGCCGGGCTAGCGCCTGCTTCAACTTAGCAATCTTCTTTTAACTACTCACCATACTATCAATTTCATCTTTTGTGACACAAAACTGTCTGTAGTGTCTTAAAAATGAAGTTTTATCTAGCCTGGTTTATTTTTCTGATCCCCCTAAACAGTGGGGTTGTCCATCTGCAGTCAGAAAATGAGTCCACTCAAATCCAGTTCCCTCATGTAGTCTCAACGCCCGAGAATTTTGCCACGGTCCAATTTAAATTTCAGCGACCAAGTCACTCATGTTTGTTTGTTTACAAGGCTACAAATCTACTTCACCTTCACTGCCTCTCTATTTTGAAGGATTGGTTTATTGTCTCTGCAGACTCACTTCCTGCTTTTTGTATATCATTAAATTCTAAATCTGGTACTTTCTGCTGCAAATCAGTTAAGTCCAGACTTCTGGTTATTATTTTATTACTAATCTCTGGAAATGTTCAGCCTAATCTGGGCCCTGATAGTATTAAGTTATGTGATACAGCTGAAGATTTTAAATCAAGGTCTGGCCTGGGTATTATTCACATCAATGTTCGGAGTCTAATGTCCAAACTGGATATGGTTAATTTATGGGTCAGGTCAACTGATGCTGACATTGTTGTGTTATCCGAAACCTGGCTGACTAAACCTGTCCTTGACGCAGATATTGGCATCGAGGGTTATAATGTGTATCGTTCAGATCGCCCAAAAAGAGGGGGAGGTATTGCTATTTATGTCAAATGCAAATTCCACTCTAATTTAGTTCTCTCAAAATCAGTGTGTAAGCAATTTGAGTTCTTGACTTTAAACCTTGACATCTCTAAAGAGCACCATATTAGGTTAGTTGGTTGTTATAGAACCCCATCTGCATCTAATGATTCTTCATATACACTATCAAATTTGTTAAGTCAAGTTATTTGTAATGACACTATTGTGGTTGGTGACCTGAACTGGGACTGGCTAAGGCCAATATCAGATGCTTTTAAAGAGCAATGTGACATTTTAAATTTGACTCAATTAATTAACACTCCTACTCGGCCAAATCCTAAATGTCCAGAGAAATCATCACTCATTGATTTAATACTGACCAATGCCCCATTTAAGTACTCTGAAATAGGTGTTTTTGCGAATGATGTGAGTGATCACTGTGTGATTGCTGCTGTAAGAGATACTAAGGTGCCCAAGTCTGCACCTCGTATTGTTGAAAGGCGAAATATGAAAATGTTTGTTGAGCAGGGTTTTTTATATGATTTATTCTATTTTGACTGGAGTAGAATTGCCCTGATTGATGATGTGGAATTAGCCCTGACTTTCTTTCAAAACAGTTTTCTTGATATTCTTAACAGACATGCACCTATCCGTAAATTTAGAGTTAAGGGGCGGGACAATCCCTGGTTTACTTCTGAGATGTCAAATTTGCTCCATGAGAGAAATGTAGCCTGGGCAAAAGCAAGGAGATCAGATACTGATGCTGACTGATTTGTTTTCAGATGTTTGCGAAACAGATTCACTTCACTTTTCAGAAAAGCTAAAGCTGAATTTTACTTATCTGAAACCACAGAGAATCTAAATAACCCCCAAAAAATTTGGAAAACTATTAAATCATTATCTGCATCGACTAAATCAACAGGTTTTCCACTGTCTCTAGTTAAGAATGGTGTGTCTATTTCTGACAAAGTAGAAATGTTAAATTGTTTTAATGAGAATTTCATATTGTTTCGTCAAAACAATGAGGTTTTTCTTTAAATTCTGTCATACTCAAAAATTCCTGTGGAGGGCAGTGTAGTGTGGTCACTGGGCAGGAACCATTGAGAGGGTTTGATTCCAAGGGGGCACAATAAAGTGGTGCACCACAAGAGCACATGCAGGTGAAAAGATCTCTTCCTGGACTTGCAACGAATTTCACCCACATTCAGTTAAAACTAATTCAAACTTGAAGACGCAACTGATTATCAACCTATTGCAGATCTGTTGCAGATCTATTGCTGATCTATTTCTGACCTATTGCTGACTACTGCTTCTGCAAATACCTCTGCAATCCCAGAAAATAAACAGTCAAATCAATGAGTTGCTTTCTCTTGCGTCCTTCAATGTTTGAACGCCATATCAAGTTTGGGCAGAGCTGAATAAAAAAGTGATAATCAGCGTGGCAATGAAGACAGAAGGATCAAAGGCCTAAACGTCTCAAAGTGTCGACGCAGTGAAAGAGAATCATCTGAAATTGTCTCGCAATGGCAGAGGAAGCTTTTGGAAAAGCAGTGAAGCAGCTAAAGCAAGAGAGGACCTTGGCTAAGAGTGCATTCACCAGGCAGGCAAACTTCCTCAGCAGAGGAGCAAAAAACTTGACGAAAAGTGAACTACAAGAGGAGTTCAAAAAACTCATTTCTGAGGCAAGGAGTGTCGGCGAGACAAATGATGAGTATAGAGCTGGTTTACTGGCAGACATTGAAGCGGACATGTCAGATGGTGAAGAAGCTGAACTTGATAAGCAACAGCAGGCTGATTTCGAGAAGACAATCCATGAATGTGAGGTAAGATTGGAAGAGGTCAGAAAAATTGTCCTGTTCAACTTATGGTCAAGATATGGTAAAGATGAGATGGGAACAGCAATCCAGGAAGCAGAGACAGCCTGTGATAGAGCTGCTGCAACACCCGTTGTCGCTGTAAACAGAGATGGTTTTGAGTTCCAGCTGGATGGCGCAAAAAGAATGATCCAAGGTGTAATCACTACCCTAGCAGCTTAGGAGATGTGGATTCCAGAAGCAGAAAAATCCAGTCTGGAAACTAGAGTAAAGAATCTGAAAGGATGCATTAGCAACCTTGAAGCACGAAAGGTGGAGTTCATCATCGCACAAAGAATAGCAGAAGAAGAAAGGGACAGAGCGAGGGTTCCCCAGATACCCATGCCAGTTCCACAACCACAACCAACGCTGAGAATAAAGCCAACCAGTCTACCCAAATTCAATGGATGTAAAAGGAATTTCCATCGATGGAGGAAAGACTGGGAAAGTCTACAAAAGCAGGGAGAACCCAACTGGCTCAGCTGAAGTTAAAAAGATACAACTCTTTGACAGCATAGACGACAGGATGTGCAGAGAGCTCCGTTTGTCTACCTACAACACTGCTGAAGACATATTCCGAGTGCTTGAGAATAGATATGGAAACAAGTCCACAATTGCTTTGGAAATTATTGAAGATCTTGAGAAGATTCCTGGTTTAAGAGCAAATCAGCCAAGAAAAGTCATTGATTTAATTCAAAATATAGAGAAGGCCCTGGATGACCTCACAGAACTTGGAAACACGGGAGCCATTAACAACCCTCTGGTGATCAAATCAATAGAAAGTAAGTTACCTGACAACATGAAAAGAGATTGGCTTGTCTTCATGGTTAACCCAGCAAATGGCGTAACACCGGACAATCACTTTGAGAATCTTCTTAAATTTCTGAAAACACAAGAAGAAATTCTAGAGAAGTTAGAGCAGTTGGGAGTTAGTGAAAAGCCAGAAAAGAAATATGCTTGTATGGAGAGAAGATATGCGTCCACACGTTCCACAAGGAAAGGCGGATGTGTTGTCTGTGGAGATGAAAAGCATGGAGAAAAGATCTTCTTTTGCAAGCGTTTCAAAGAACTGAAGCCTGTGGAAAAGTTGGCTGCTGTAGAAAAGCTGGGGGCATGCAAAAGGTGTTTAGTCTGTCATGGTGAAGATGATGAATGCAAAGATACTTACCTGTGCAGGAACAGAGACTGTAAAAGAGATAATCACTTCTTTCTTTGTCTGAAGGGAGATTTCAAGAGAACTGACTCAGACAGAAGACAATCCCATGTGAGAAGGCATAAGCTTACGGAGGAGCAAGAGGAATTTGTATCTAAGCTCTCCCCAGAGATGGCAGAGAAATTCAAGAAAGCATTCACTAACATTACTGGGAAGACAAACTGTGGTGAGAAGAGTCAGCTTGGAGTGACTGATTCAAGTGCTATAAAAGAATTGCCAGTTATACTAATGCTGCTCGAGGTAACTGCTAATGCAGGAGAAAAGATTGGGACTCTGATCGACTTAGCATCAGATACAAACTACATCACCCACAAAGCCACCAGGAGATTAAATCTTCGAAGTGAAAACATTTCTTTAATTATTCATGGAGTTGGAGGAATGAACATGAATGTTAAAACTAGAAGATACTTTCTTAAAGTGAGGATCAAGATGCCTATGGGCACGGAGAGAGCTCATGAGCTTATCTGCTATGGGTTGAATGAAATTGCCAACATCCACAAAGTCATCAAGCCTGAGCAACTCAAGAGGTTCTTCCCAGAAGTCAATTTAGAAGATCTGAGGAGACCGGAGAGTATTGAGCTACTGGTAAGCCACCACCAGGGAAGACTTGCTCCACAAAGAGTGAAGGTGATTGGAGACCTTGTCTTATGGGAAAGCCCACTGGGAAAGACTGTTGGTGGAGCGCATCCAGATCTTTTTGAAGAGATGGATATAGCGATGCACAATTCAGAAACGCATTTTGCTCGGTCCATGAGGGCATCGGCAGTGAGGTATCAAGAGATCACAGAAGCACAAGAGTTCAAAGCTGAAACCAAAGTAGCTAGTAAAGAGTTTCTAAACTGGTGGAAATGGGACAGCATTGGAGCAGCTTGCGAGCCCAAGTGTGGAGGATGCCGGTGTGGCAATTGCCAGCCAGGTGGTAAGGAGATGACTCTAAATGAAGAAAGAGAATTAGAAGTCATAAAGAAGGGCCTCACCTACGTCAAAGCAGATTCTCACAGTGAGAAGCCACATTGGGACACAAGATATCCGTGGATTCAAGATCCAAGTTCCCTTCCCAACAACAGGAGTGGAGTGGAAGCCACCTTCATGAGAACAGAGAAACAACTCAAAAAAGAGCCAGAGTGGAAAATAGCATACACCGCACAAGTCCATGAGATGGTGGAGAGAAGGGCAGCGAAGAAACTCACTAAAGAGATCATTGCCAGCTGGAAAGGGCCAGTATGGTATGTCAGCCACTTGGTGGCACCAAATCCGCATTCTCTCACAACACCTGTGCGGCTGGTATGGAACAGCAGCCAGAAGTTTAAGGGGATCAGCATGAATGACCTTCTGCTGAAAGGGCCTGATGTCCTCAATCCCATCCGAGCAGTACTACTCAGGTTCAGAAGAGGCGTCCATGCTGCCCTTGGTGACATCAGGAAAATGTACAATTCTGTGTGGTTGAAAGATCTGGAGATGCACCTCCACAGATTTCTCTGGAGAGACACTGAAGAGGAAGAGATTGAAGAGTATGTGATTACCAGAGTCAACATTGGCGATCGACCAGCAGGGTGCATAGCACAATTGGCCATGAGAGAGACTGCCAAATTACCCATGTTCGCTCACCTGGAAGAGGAACGTAGGATTCTTGAAGAGGATGCCTATGTCGATGACATCCTTACTTCCCATAATGACTTGAAAAAGCTGGGCCAGAACATCGAAGGAGTTGAGGAGATCCTGAAGGCAGGTGGGTTCTTCCTCAAGCCCTGGGTCTGGTCAAGTCAAAGTGGGAGGCAGGAGATTGTACCAGGAGAACAAAGAGCAGAGTCAAGCACAGTACTTATTCTTCCAAACCAGATGAGGGAAGGAGATAATAAAGCTCTTGGAGTCGGATACCTTGTTGAAGAGGATAAACTGTATCTCATGACTTCAATCAATTTTTCAAAGAGGAAAAATAGAATGAGAGTTGGCCAAAATCTCCTTGATAAAGAGGTGAGCGAGAAAACTCCAAACCCACTGACAAGAAGAGAACTGCTGAGCCAAGTAGCTAGCTTGTATGACCCAATAGGCCTTGTCACACCTGTCAAACAGAGGGGTGCCATTCTTGTCAGAAAGGCATTTCAGGAAGCTGGAGGCAAAACTTTGACCCGCGACACTTGGGACAAACCTTTGTCGGAAAAATTGAGGGAAGAAGCCATCCAATTCTTTGAGGAATACACACGTCTTGGACAAATCACTTTCCACAGAAGTCTCACACCAGTCAACTGGATTGGAAAACCTTGGGGAATAACATTCTCTGATGGAAGTGACAAGAGCTATGGAGCTGTAGTGTATTTCAGATGGGAGACTGAGCAAGGCATCCAAGTCAGATTGGTGGAGTCTAAGGCAAAACTCACACCATTGGACCAAAAGGGAGAACCAGTAAAAGCTGAAATCTGTGGCGCTGTCTATGCAGCACGACTGAGAAATTATGTTGAGAAGCACAGTCGAATAGAAGTTGAACGATGGCTCCATCTGCTGGATAGTCAAACTGTGCTGGGAGCAATCCAGAGAGACAGCTATGGATATCAAACTTTTTTCGCAAATAGAGTTGGGGAGATCCAAAAATCCACATCAGTCGAAGACTGGTGGTGGATTCCGGGATACCTGAACAGTGCTGATGCTATAACAAGAGGGGCAGCCCCAGAAGACCTCCAGGAAGGTTCCATGTGGCAGGATGGACCAGTGTTTCTGCGACAACCTGTGGGAGAATGGCCACATAAGTCAGCCAAAGAAGTCGCCACGTATGCCAAAGAAGGCATAAATAAACTTCAGAGGAAAGCTTTCTCAGCAGCACTGACTAGAATGCAGGCCAAGAAAGACAAGAGGGATGTACAGCAAGCTAACCCAGATGAATCTAAGATTCAGATCCGAAGATTACCAAGCGGCTCTGCAGTAACTAATCTGATTGACATCAAGAAATTCAGCAATCTGACCAGGCTGATCCGGGTCATTGCCTGGGTTTGGAGAGCTGCAAGAAGATGGAAAGAGTTGTTGAACAAGAATTCAGCCTCAGATAAACCAAAGTGGGAGGGAGCTTTTTCAACAAATTGGAGGTCCAGAGCCAAACAAGCTGTACTCACTGTCGGGGAGTGTAGAGATGCACTAAGAGACCTGTTCCTTGCAGCTCAAGAAGGTATAACCTTTCAAGACACCACTCTCAACAGACTCGCTGTTTATAAAGAGAAAGAGACTGGGCTTTTAGTTTGTGGAGGAAGGTTCCAGACTTTTGATGAGGACAAAACTGCTGTACCCATTCTACCCTATGATGCGTGGATATCCACTCTCCTAGCTCAAGAGGCTCATGGTGAAAATCATGAAGAAATAGCCGGCACACTTCTCCGGATGAGGAAAAAAGCCTGGATAGTGAAAGGTCGATAGCTGGCTAAAAAGAGTGTTGATAGCTGTGTTGTGTGTAGAAAGGCTAGGGCCAGAAAGTGCCAACAGATCATGAGTGACCTTCCATCTGAGCGGAGAACACCAGCCAGACCATTTGAATATACAACGGTGGACTTGTTTGGACCGTATGAAGTCAAGGACGAGGTGAAGAAGAAAACAAAGCTCAAGGTGTGGGGAATTGTCTTCTGTTGCATGACATCCAGAGCTATACACACAGATGTTGTCAGTGACCAGTCAACTGAAGGCTTCCTAATGGCTTACCAGAGATTCACAGCACTGAGAGGGCACCCAAAGAAACTGTGGTCAGATCCTGGAAAGAATTTTGTGGGTGCCAGACCTGCACTGAAAGAACTCTATCTCTTCCTGGATCAACTAAATAAGTCTGAGCTTGAGAATGAAGCTTCCTTGCATGGAACAGAATGGAGCTGGAAAATCCACCCAGCAGACTCCCCTCACAGAAATGGAGCTGCAGAAGCAGCTGTTCACACAGTGAAGCGGGCTTTGCACAACCTGGGAGGAGAAGGACTCTTTACATGGAGTGAGTTTCAGACATTTATATATATGGCTGCTAACCTGGCCAATGAAAGGCCTGTAGATGCCAGAACTCAAAGCCGGGAAGACTGCATAGAATATGTCAGCCCAAATTCCCTTTTACTTGGACGAACTGGACCCAGAGGAGATTTTGGATGCTTTGACTTTGAAAACTACCCATACAAGAGGTTGAGAGCTATCCAAACAGAAGTTGACCGGTTCTGGAGGAAGTGGAGTCAGTTAGCTGGGCCCAATCTATTTGTGAGAAGTAAATGGCACACAACCCATAGGAACGTGACTGTTGGAGATGTTGTCTGGCTTGCTGACCAAAATGCCTGGAGGGGCCAGTACAAACTTGCTAGAGTCATCAGTGTCAGTATTGACAAGAAGGGCATCGTCAGAGATGTACATGTCAGAACTTTTCCCAGCTATCCAGTCCCAACTGTGAAGCCTGTCCAAAGAGATAAAGTGAAGAAACTGTCAACCAAAATCCCTTCTACAATCCTTCATAGGGATGTAAGACGACTGATTGTTTTGCTTCCTTTAGAAGAACAAAATCAAGAACAAAAGTGAAAGTGTTGAAGGTGATTGGAGTGACCTCCTTAGGTTCGTGAACCAGGAGGTCAAGTGGGAGGTGTTTCGTCAAAACAATGAGGTTTTTCTTTAAATTCTGTCATACTCAAAAATTCCTGTGGAGGGCAGTGTAGTGTGGTGACTGGGCAGGAACCATTGAGAGGGTTTGATTCCAAGGGGGCACAATAAAGTGGTGCACCACAAGAGCACATGCAGGTGAAAAGTTTGGAGAAGATCTCTTGCTGGACTTGCAACGAATTTCACCCACATTCAGTTAAAACTAATTCAAACTTGAAGACGCAACTGATTATCAACCTATTGCAGATCTGTTGCAGATCTATTGCTGATCTATTTCTGACCTATTGCTGACTACTGCTTCTGCAAATACCTCTGCAATCCCAGAAAATAAACAGTCAAATCAATGAGTTGCTTTCTCTTGCGTCCTTCAATGTTTGAACGCCATATCAAGTTTGGGCAGAGCTGAATAAAAAAGTGGGAAACTTGACACGTATCATCAGGGTTCTTGTTTAATTCTGTTGCCCCAATTGTGTCAGAGCCTGTAAATGACACTATTATTACTGCAGATAAAACTTTCAGTTTTAGCTCTTTCTCTGTTGCTGATGTTCATAAAGCCCTGAAGCAATTGAATCCTCGAAAAACTGCGGGTCCTGATCACTTAGAACCTTTCTTTTTGAAATTAGCTGCAGATATCCTAGCTGAACCTCTTACTCATATTTTTAATCTTTCACTGGTCACAAACAAAATTCCCAAAGTATGGAAGTCTGCTTATGTTTTACCACTTTTGAAAGGAGGTGACCCTACCTTGCCTAATAATTACAGACCCATTTCTAAATTTTCAGCATTGGCCAAAGTGTTGGAATCTTTGGTTAGTGAACAAGTAAAAGAGTATTTAAATGCTCAGTCAATTTTATCTAAGCATCAATCTGGTTTCAGAAAAAAACACAGCACTACCACTGCTGCTCTAAAAGTTATTAATGATATAGTCAACGCACTTGATGACAAGAAACACTGTGTGTCTCTTTTCATTGATCTGCCCAAAGCATTTGACACTGTTGACCATAGCATACTAGTTCAGAGACTGATCAGTATAGGAATTTCTCATCACTCTGTGGGCAGGTTTATCAACTACCTCACTGATAGGACTCAAGCTACGCAAGTTGATGGCCTAACGTCAAAATATTTATTAATCTGTAAAGGGGTCCCACAGGGTTCCATTCTGGGGCCAGTTTTATTCACTATTTATATAAACTGTCTGGGGGAAAATGTCCAGCATGCATTTTTTCATTTTTATGCAGATGATACGGTTATTTATTAGCCTGGCTGCGCCCGCCTACGCACTTCCGCTCAATTTCATTTTCCTTCAGTACTGCGTCTGGGACCGCTCCATATCCTTAGGTTTCCAGAAATCAATTTTTTGTAGGACCAATCAGCGAATAGAGGGAGTGGCTGAGAACGATGACGTTGATGTAGTGCGTCAGTTTGAGTGCAGTAATGGCAGCGGAGAAAGACGTGAGAAAAGCTATTTGGTCCGTTGTTGGAAAAGAAACTGCCGAATATACAGAATTTAAAGCCGGATTGTTGTCGTCTCACCTCTTGTTGCACAACGGAGGACCAAGTGAAGGAGGCAGAAAGGTTGGAAGTTTGTGCTGGGCAGCTCGTGCACAATGACTGTGACATTTTGGACTTTAGCCTGGTGTTCGCGGTGTTCGGAAGCCCCGAGTCCTGGCTGCTAAACTATTGTTGAAGATCCGCTCAGGAGTCATGTCAGTCGCTCAGATTCCCAACAGTAAATTTACTGATTCTTGTGATTAACATTTTGAGCCCCTTTGTGCACTCGTGCAGGAGGTTGGTGTGTCAGTTTTACATGTTGTAAATCATACAAATTGGTTGTAATTTAAAAAAAAAAAAATTGTCATAAATAAAAATTTGAAAACCCATACTTTGGAGACTATATTTGATTTTCAGTTTTAGATGTCAATGGTTAATTTGTTTTAATAAAAAAAAACAACTAAATGCCATATAAAAATGTACAAACACATACTTTGAAGACCATAATTAAGGTAATTAAGAAACAAAAATACGTAATATGAAAAATTGTTGTTTATTACACATCTGCAGACAGACTGATCATTCACTGTAACTTACAGCATTGACTGAATAATCACTGTCCTTCATGTCAAATTTACATTTCGAATTAATAATTGTTCCTAGATTAACAAAACCTGCAGCTCTCGTTGACTGAAATCCTATTGTAAATTTAATCCTCTGATCATTCGGAGTTCGGACTTGTTTCTTTTACTGTCTATGGTTGTTTCCAGCCGTTTCGGCGCATGACATACGTCACTCACGACCACACATTAGCGATTGGCTATGGCAGATCGTGAGTGACTCTGGGCAGATCCAATAGATTTGAACTTTAATAGTGAACCCGCCTACAAGGAAGGAAACGTTTCTCAATTGAGGGAGGCCAGACTCTCTGTACAAATGAAATGTATGTACGAGAGTCTGGTAGAACCAGGCTAGTTATTTATTGTTGTGCAGCTACAATTAGGAAGGCGTATGAATGCTTGCAAACTGCTTTTGATATAGTGCAAGCACAGCTTTATCAATTAAAGCTTGTGCTCAATGCAGAGAAGACCAAAGTAATGGTTTTTTCAAACGCAAGGAAAAATGAGTTAGACCTAAATATTGTTACTGATCATGGTAAAAAAATTGAGGTAGTTTCATCTTATAAATATTTAGGATTTTTAATTGATGATCACCTTTCTTTTAAGCTTCATATACAAAATCTAGTAAAAAAGTTGAAATTGAAGCTAGGTTTTTTCTTTAGGAACAAATCTTGTTTTACTTTTTCTGCTAGAAAAAGGCTAGTCGATGCCACATTCCTCTCTATTATTGATTATGGTGATCTGTTGTATATGAATGCACCATCAAAGTATCTTTAGATGTTAGATTCTGTGTTTCATGGAGCTTTAAGATTTATTTCGAATTGCAAACCCCTCACTCATCACTGTACACTTTACTCCACAGTGAATTTGCATTCTCTGTCAAATCGCCGGCTTACTCACCTTTATATTTTTATATATAAGGGCATTATAGGCAGGCTTCCATGTTACATATCTGAATTTCTTTCTTTTACACAGAGCACTTATGGTTTACGGTCCCAGAAAACTATTTCATTGAATGTACCTCAAGCCAGGACAGATTTGTTCAAAAAGGCTTTCATGTGTTTTGCTCCTTCTCCTTGGAATGAGCTACAGAAAACACTTAAACTACAGTGTCTAATTCCCTTAAATGATTTTAAAGGTTATGTTAAAACTATAGAACATGAATCCATCCACACATGCAAATGTTTTAATTAATGACACTTTTATTTTAAATTGATATGTACATGATTTGTCTTTGCCTCTTTTGTGTTTGTTTTACGATTGTGTTTGTTTTGTGATTGTGTAATCTAATTTGTTCTGCTATCTTGGCCAGGTCTCTCTTGAAAAAGAGATGTTATATCTCAATGAGACAAACCTGGTTAAATAAAGGTTAAATAAAATAAAATAAAATAAAGAAAGCTGCTATGAATTCCAGACCTTCAGCCGTCAGTCTGAAGGTCTGGCTACGCGAGACTAAGCCCGACCCTACCCAAGCCTGTTGTGTCCGAGCCCGGCCCGGCCAATGAGCCTGAGGCCGACATAAACCCGACTATTTTTTAATACGTGGGTCATTATTATAACTGACCTTCTCAACTACTTTCTGTGTTACTTTCTCCCGTAACATTTATGTATCGTCACGCTCCCGCCCGTAAAAAGACTTTTTTTCTGTACCTTCAAATACTTTCAAGTTAGCCTACATGTCGCCACCATACACATCAGCATAAATGCTCCTGATAAATTATTTGTTATTAAAGCATTAACACATAACCACTATTATAGCATAAAACAAGCAGGCTACTGAGTGTATGGTTTGGCCTTACTGAATGTGTGCAAAGTGTGCTCCCATAATAATTCCTAAAAAGCTGACAGTTCATCGCGATCTTACACATCAATAACTGATTACACAATAAATGATTTAGTCACAGAATGTGGCATCTGCTCTTATGGAATGCCAGAACAAGAGACGAAACAACATTTGCAGGAATGGGATTTTTTTTCCCATATTTATACAGATATATTTTATTTTAAAAAAATATTTTCAGAGTTGAGAAGTATGACAAGTCAAGTCACCTTCATTTATATAGTGCTTTTAACAAGATTGTTTCAAAGCAGCTTTACAGTGATTATAGAATATTAAATTAACAGATTATTTGACTTTACGGAAGCTGTATAATAAAGTTATTGTCTATGGAGCTAGGATTGTGTCTTTATTACATGCGAGAAAATAAATGATCTGAGAGAAAAAAAATGTTTGAGAGAAAAAGTTTTCATACCAATAGCAGAAAATTACTAAGTGTGTTCAACTGTAAGTGTGCCCCAAAAGTCAAGCCCGACCTAGTCTCAGCCTCAGACGTCACGCCCACGGAACACTGGCTAAACGTCTGATACATCCTCTCTTGCCCTCCGTTAAGTTATCAGAACTATGAATAAGAGTAAATGCCTTCACTATCATCTCTGCTTTCTCCTGGTCAGACACTGCTGCTTCCTCCCCCATCTTCAATATGGGATACTTCCATTCCCTTCTAATTCCTTGCATACCCTTAATCATGTTCCACACATCTCCAACAGGTGTTGTTTTACCAATTTTATTACAGAAAGTCTGCCAGCTTTGCTTTTTTGCTTTTCGTATAATTCTTCTAGCCTTTGCTTGTGTCTCTTTATATTTAATCAAATTCTGAAAATTATGGGTTCTTCTTAATACTTCTTCTTTATTCCGTTCTTTCACTATTTTCCCACATTCTTCTGTCCACCAGGGAACTGCCTTTCTTTTCATTTTACTTTTAGGAATCGATTCTTTGGCAACTTGTAATATTGATGTTGTAATACTTTTATCAATCTCTTCTATTTCCTCATTTAGATCTATTTTGTCCATTTCTATCTCACACAAATATTTAAATCTTTCCCATTTTGCACTACTAAATATCCACTTCCCCACTAATTCCCTTTGATCCTTATTTGTTTCCAATAGAACACTACACCATACTGGAAAATGATCACTACCTACCGATGAATCTTCAGATAGATCCCACTCACATATTCCCGCTAAATTCCTAGAAACTAAAGTTAAATCTAATGCTGAAATGTTCCCTGTATGTACATCTATTCTAGTCCCTCTCCCATCATTTAAACAAACCATGTTTCTCTCTTCTAACAGTTCTTCTATAACCTCACGATTTGCATCTGTTCATAATTATCCCCATAAAGTACTATGTGCATTAAAGTCACCACACACTACCACCTTATTACCACCCAATCCTACTATTTGTGTTATCTGTCCCAACTCTAACTTCCTACAAGGATTATAATAATTTATAATTACACACTCTCCCTCATTCATCCATATCACCACACTAACATACTCTTGTTCTTGTTCTTTCCCCCCTACACTCAATTCTCTGAATGTGTCAGGAGTCAAGTTTTGTTCTGCTTTTTCTCTCTCTTTCTCGGTGCTCTCGCACACCTGTGTCCTTTCCCAATCAGCGATCTCTCTCCTGCTCTTCTCACACCTGTTCCTCTTTTGCCCTGATTTTCTGGCTATTTAGACCTTATTTTTTTTCCTTCTTGTCGGGTTATTGTTTTTTCATTCATGTCCGTTACTTATGCCTGTGAATCTCTGCAACTGTTTCTTGTCCTGTGTGTACGAATATCTCAGATGAGTTACTGCTCCGGCTATCATGAGTCTGTTCTGCTACTCCGTGCTGCGGTTACTGCCTGGTGGAGTCTGCGTTTGCCTTTTCCTGTGAGCAATACCTGATCACCTTCCAGCGTCTATCATCTTGCCTGAAGCCCGTTTTTCCTGTTCTGCGTTCATCAAGTCTACATGTGTTCGGCAGACAGCCTGTGTTGCATTTATCTACTTTCTGTTCAATAAATCATTCACCAGCTTTCGCTTTTGGGTCTATTTCGAACTGTTACAGAATGAAATATCGTTTCCAATAAATGTAGCACATCCTCCCCCTGCTCCATCTTCCCTATCACACCTTACAGAGGCATATCCATCTAACCTGAATTCTAAATTTGGTCTCAACCTAATGTCTGGTTTATTGGAAAGATCATCAATATACTTTTTAAACTCCTGTTCATTGGCCATCAAGCTCCTTGCATTCCATTGTATCAAGAGGACCATTATTAATACTATCCAGTCCCTACTTGCTCCTGGCTTGCTTGATTGCTTAGCTCATTCCTCACCTCCTCCCATGTCAGCTCCCTGATATCTAGGTGATGAACTGCCGCTTTAACAATTATTTGTATTCTGTCTGTTTTAGACTTACCCTCCATAGTTGCATTTATCACCCCTGCTATGAAAGTGACTAACTTCTTTAGATAAACTGTTACTATCCCCTCTTTTGCCTGATCTGGTACTTTTGTATTTTGTATTTCAACTCTGTTTCTTTCATCACTCTTACTGACCATTTTCACATCTTCTGCATATGAGATCTTATTTTGAATTTTAGCTTGTTGTACTTCTATTTCCCTTCTCATCACCTCACAGCCACCGTAAGCCACACTATGACTACCCCCACAATTACAACACTTTTGTTGCTCATGATTACAATGACCATACTCATGATCTTCACCACATCTTGCACACCTTCTGCCTTTACATGTCATTGATGTATATCCAAACCTTTGACAGTTATAGCACCTCATTGGCTTTGGAACATACTCTCTTACACTATAACTCATAAATCCTAGTGTTACATTCTTTGGGAGCACTTCCTCCTCAAACTCCAGAATCACAAGCTCACTGTCCTTCCTCATTCCCTCCCGAGTTATCTGCATCGTTCGAGCACCTTTTAGATATCCTCCTCTAAGATTTGCTTTAATTTCCTCTATAGTAACCCCGACTGGTACCCCCCATATCACTCCCTTACTCCACATGTTTTTGTAAGGACTTTTGCCAGGCGACTCAACCTCCTCCCACACACACACACACACATTCATCCACTTACTCCATTGAGTATCAAGTTACAAGATTTTATGACACATTGGAATATAACAGGAGTGGGTCTCTGAACAAAGAGACGGACATTTCTGTTTAAATACATAAAACCATTAAGTATATTTTGTTAAATGTATGCGTTTTCCCCATGTCACCGTGAAATATCTTTGTTTGTTCGCGGCATAAAGAGGAATTAGAAATACCTTCTTTATGCATTTTAAACATAAGTGTATATTCCTTTAATGTAACATAATGTTCCTTGATGTCTCCAGAATGCTTATTGAATGAAATATCTAAATATGCACAGAGATATAAAGTAAAGTGTATTTTTAATGTTTTACTGCCATTGAAGATCACACTGTTAAACTATAAAACCCTCCTTAAACACAGCCCCTCCCACGAGGAGCGCGTGCTCTGAGAACAAAGGACAATAAACCGAGAGTTCCCGCGTGCAACGTCCATTCCCCCGATTGGCTCCAGCCAACAGGAAGGGGATGGATTTCTCCAAGGTAATAAATGAAGGAGCGCGGCTCTGCCCGCCCTCTTGGTGAAAACCTATAGTGTCAAGCAACATGTAACTCTTGTGATCTCCTCATGGAGATCAGGTCCAAAACCTGGATCCTTTCTTTTATTCGTGTCAAGTTCGCCTCCCAGGAAAGTAAGCAGACTTTGCTGAACTATTTCCTCGGGTAACGTCACCTCAAAGACGTCCAACCGCTGTTCAAAGACTCGTGCTGCATCATGTGACTTCCTAGGGAACAAAGTAGGCACGCGCACGCAACTGACCATGCACACGCCGGGACGGGCCATGCAAGAACGCCGCGGCTGCGCTCCACGTGATGCGCGCACGCAGGACAGCACCTCCAGTCATCACGCGGGCCGAACGGGCCGAGCAAGGAGCCCGCCGTGACTCACACAGACCAAATTTGTTTTGCAAGTATACCTTCTTTTAGCGCTTCTAAGAAGCATTAAGAATGTGTTTTCGAGGTGTGTCAGAAATGTTGACTGTCTGGGGAAATGTAACCCTGTCTCTCAAAACTCTCTCTCTCTCTACATTCTCTCTCTCTCTCCCGCCAACTCAATTTACACGTGTTCCATTGTCTAAACGCCCAGCGTCGTCTTAGTTTGTGTTTTAATGTTTGTAAATACACGTATCATTGTAACGTAGAAAATGTTTAAGTAGTTGCCTTATTAAATGCAATATATTAAATTTTGATTGGAATACTGCCTCTTTGCTCATTTCCCAAGTCCCTGAAATGTCGATCATAAGCTAGCTAAGTTATTCAAAGATACCTTAAAAGGGTATGTTTTTATAGAGAAGGAAAACTAATTCTTGTGGCCACAGAATTTGTTTTCACAAACTTTATAAATTAATTGAGCTAATTAATTTTACTTGTCTTGTAAAACGTGGTCCGTGTAATTAATTACAATTAATTTGTGGTTAATTGCAGAGACACACATGGATGCATGCAGGTAAAATTGACAAAGCTTCCCTCAAAGGGAGATTTATTACATGCAAGACTGGTCTGATCCAAATCTGTATGAATAATTATCAATTATTAATTATGATATGGAAATTCCCCATTGATCGGACCGCCTTGTGTCTTTACATTTCCTTTTTCAATTTGACTTGTACTTATTACTTTACACTTTCCAATCTCTTTAATTCTTCCAGCCCGGTCTCTTTGTTCTTCATTTTTACATCCGATCATTAGATTACCATCTCTCAACACCTTGGCTACTACAATATCGCCGATCTGGTTTTTCAATACAGTTGTTAATTTGACTGGACTTATTGACGAAACTCCCCTCTCCTCACTAAATCTCAATATGATTTTAAACTCTACTCCTTCCGTACCTTTATCTTTTATTACTTTCCCATAATCCTCATTACTCCTTGCCCTCTTTGTACTGCTCCCAGCAAAAGTATTTCCTCTTTTGTCCCTCTTTTTCTCACCTTCCTGACTTACATCCATACCTCCCTCACTATCACCCTTATCAGTGTCCCTCCCCTCAGACTCTGACCCATTCTCAACACAGTTGTGCCTACCCGCTGCCTTCTTCATCTTCTTCATTTTAAGTTGACCTTTTCCCAAAGTCCCACTTCCAGACACTCCTTTTTTCCAGGATCATCCGTAAGTTCTTGCTTAAACGTTTGAACCATTCGCCCAAGCTCGCTAAGTTCCAGTGTAGCTTCACTTCCGACTTTGTCCGTACTTGGAGGCTAGTTCGGATAGCCAACCTGCTAACCAGCCGACTGTGTGCTGTGGGGCTGTAAGTCAGTTGTAGTCTGTAAAGTGGACACATGAGCAGTGTTCATTTTACTCTGGGGATTTTGTTGTGTGTGTTTCAGATTATAAACCAAGGGTTCTCATCTGTGGCCCTCAAGATCCACTTTCCTGCAGAGTTTAACCCTGATCAGACTCACCCGCCGGCAACTTTCTAGTAATCCAGATCAGGGGTTCCCAACCTTTTTTGTGCCAGGGACCGGCATATTCATAAAAAAAATTCCAGGGACCAGTTGTCAATTTGAATGCCTCAATTTTAAGATGCATCGTGCACTGTGCAAAACAGTAACAGCCTATACTTTATTTGCATATAATAAACTAGGTGGCAAAAAAGGCTCCTTGCATACCAATCTTTTTAAACTTTCAGAACAATTCACAAAAAGTTTCTCTTTTCTCTCATTCAATTAGGTCTACTTCAAAAGCAACTCACATAGCACTCACTCACTAGCAGGTGCATAGACGTTGGAACCCCCACCCCCGACCGCCCCCTAAATTCACATAAGGATTCAATAAGGATTATGCATTAGCATGCATTGAGTATTATCATGCAATTTATACCGAAAATTAGTTTTTACGTGCATTTGATATGCAGAAAACTTAATAATTGGTCAGAATTATGTCTGACCCATTCCAAATGTTTTCCGATATATGGTGACCCAAGCACTGATGGACCAAAGAGCGCACATTTCGACATGTGCAGTAAAAACTTGAAATATAAATTCTCAGAAAATGCATTTTAATATGAATATATTGAAAAAGCTGTTTATATACTCCATTAAAAACGGAGTTCAGACAAAGGAAACATATCAGTCGACATGCGTTTTTATATTTAACCCTCTGAGACCTAAGGGTATTTTTACAATACATTTTCCGTCTGGTGTCATTTACTAAAAAAGCTTGTAAAATATCAACCCTTTGGTGCACAGACAATTGACACACCTCTTTTTTTTCAGGACAAATTGAACTTTCAGCATATTTGTGTTACATTGATGTCACCTGAATGTAAAATAAGTTATGGGACCATAAAGACAAATGAAAAAATAAATCGGAAATGAAATCACTCAAATATTTATTGAAATCACACACAAATAAATAAAAGCTAAGCAATTTTCCTCTGGAAAATAGTTTGTTCATGTCTTTGGAGTCCTGGAGCACAGGAATAAACATTATAACTTGTACAGAACAAAAACTATTGACATTTTTCCAAAAGAAGTCCAGGCGTTTGGGGCCTCATGAAATTCACTGGTGCCAAGCCTCAAAACAGTTCCTATCAGCAATCACACAGAGGGCCACATCACAGGTTTTGCATTTCTATTTTATTTATTCTTTTATTTATTATGTTCTTTTTATTCTTTTATAATACATTTATACTACTATAATACTTTTTTACAGTAAATAAATAAATGGCACTTCAGCTGGGTCTATCCTGGTAATCTAGTTCCTCATCTGTCAAAAAGCTCTGTTCTCCTGAAAATCCATCATCCTGCAATGCACCAAAATAGACCAGCGCTTTATCTACGTCCATTTCTCTGTGTTTCTCTGTGAATCGCGCGTCTCCGTGCGTCTCTCTATCTCTCTACACTATATCAGCGCTTGGTTCATGCGTAATGACGCACACCAATGTTTACCACGGATCAGCCTGTAATTGGTCAAAAACCATCACGTGAAAACATCACGTGATATCCAGAATGGCCGCTAGCGTCGAGCTAGCGGCAAAAATGACCAAATATTTATGAATTATGGACTTCAAGATTATCAAAGTTTGACATAAAGCGTTTGGATTTATTGCTGAAAACCTCTGAAAGGATGCACAAGTTCCAGGCTGGATAGAAAACCTTCTGTAAAAGCTAGAAAGACCCGAAAGACATCCCCGTGATGGCTAGCTCGTTAGCTTTCTGCTGGAAAAAACGGTAAGAAAATCGATAAATCTGTCATCGAGTTATGTAAACATTTATCGGAGGTGACGTGTGGCGTCGTCGACGATGCCGTCGGGCTCAGGGGGTTAATATGAGGGAAATAGACATGCATGCGTGACACAAAAAATCTTTAACTTTTAGGTAGCAAAATATTTTTTTAGAAATTTCTACTAGACTAACATCACTCATAAATCCTGAAATTTCACACATCTCTTGAGTTTTATTAAATACCTTTAACTTTTAGGTAGCTAAATATGTTTTAGGAATTCTGTCGATTACACTGGTTAGATTTCATTGAAGGTAAATTAGACACTGACGCCCACAGATCTGAAGTGAACGAGACAGAGGCTGTCCGGTACTGTCAGAAATAGTTAACTCTGTGGCGATGCATGTGCAAAACTAATCATAATGTCAACCAGGATAAATAACACAGCCTACTAGGCCTAACTGTTATATAGGAACAGTTTCAGAATACAATAGCAAACACACCGTGATTTGGATGTTTGGGGAAGTGCCGCTGCAGTTTTGACGCATTCATTGCTTCATTGGAGAGTTTTTCACCACAAATTACACACAACGGATTTGACGCCACGGAATCGCCTGTTGTCGTGAATCCATACCTAATGTATGAGGTATCGTATTTACGATTGAAGCTTGACTTTTTCTTTTTTCTTTCTCTATATTTCAAGTTGGTCATCGCCTTTCCTTTTACCGTAACTGTCCGCAATGAAATTAGCCATTAAAGTCTGCTGAGCCCGCGCTCACCTCTCCGCATACTTCTGTCACTTCAGCTGCACGCACGCATGCATGCACCGCGCTCAGTCTTTTAGGTATGACGCGTTGCTAAGCAATCGGAAGGCGCTCAAAGAAACACATTTTAATATTTGTATTTATTTATTGTTTGTGTTTTGGATTAAATAACATAACATGTTCAAAAGCATCTTAAAAAGACAAATATTATTATGGAAAAAAATAAAATTCTGGGAAAATTTCAAGGCCCGGTACTAAAGTTTTCACGGACCGGCACCGGTCCGCGGACCGGGGGTTGGGGATCACTGATCCAGATGACTGTGATTAGTTTGTTTAGGTGTATTTGATAAGGGTTTGAGCTAAACTCGGCCAGAAAGTGGATCTGCGCTGAGTCCTGCTGGAGCTGCTCTAAATATGTGCTGTGCAATTAAATGAAAGATCAAATATAGTAGATCAATAGAATGAACAGTTAAATTAACAGAACCTCTCAAAATACATTTGTGATAAAGCTCAGGTTCTGGGTGAAGTGTGGGTGATGGAAGGAGACACAGGGTCGGCGATATCTGGGGCTCGTGCACTTCTATTTTTACTCTCCCCACAGCGCACTCGGCACTCACAATAACTTAACTCAGAAACAAATCATAAACAGAAAGTAAATATGCAATAGAACTTTTCCCGCTGGCTACAGCTTCGCGTTCGGCTCAGTCTCAATGAATAGCCGACTTGTCGTGTCATGTCTGGTCGGTCCGTGCACGAGCTCCCAGTCTCTCTCAATGGTGCTGTCTGCCCGGGCTGCTTATATGCGGTCTCCTCACGCCAATTACTGCAATCACAGACAGGTGTTCGTCATTTGAACTTGACCCGCTTACTCACCGCCTGGCTCCGCCCCCGCTCTCCCGCTGCAGATCTCGCCAAACCACGCACACCCCTCGCCACAACATTTTAACATGCTTAAGCATGAAAATAACTGAAGGTAATATATATTTACAAAAAACATTAAGCCAACTAATATTGCTGTTTATTTTGTTCGCCACACAGGTTACATCACTGTAAACTCACTGTTCAAACTTGTGAGAGTTTATCATCAGTTCTTCAATCCTCAAACACCGTCCTGAGAGAGCTGGACCTGAGTAACAATGACCTGCAGGATTCAGGAGTGAAGCTGCTTTCTGATGGACTGAAGAGTCCAAACTGTCAGCTACAGATACTGAGGTAAATGGGCTTCCATTAGGGGTGTAACAATTCGTTTTAACAACGATTCGATTCGTATCACGATTCAAGGACGATATTGGTTCATTTAGAACGATACGATCCGAAACGATTCAGTGACTTGAAATCGATTCAGTAACTTTTTAGCCAAAAAAATCAACCAGTTTGACTGAAATAAATACCTGAATTTATTTATTTATTGTAAGGTTATTAATATTATTAGCCTGGTTAATTTAGAATTTCTCTAAAATTTCCAAACACATTCCCGGAGAAAACATCTATGAACCTATTAATATTAATGATTTTTAAGTTTGAACATTCAATACATTTACAGATTTACCTACTGTGACATGAAAAATAGCTTAGAATTAAATAAAACCACTTTTCCTAAAGTAGAACAGTCTTCTTTTCAATTAATGAATTGCATTCTTTATAAATACTTGCATACATCATTCTTTTATTCTTTCAAGTAGACACATTTATTTGTTTGAATTATATTTAATCCTTATTAAAGCTATTAACAAACAGTGAATGCTTTTCTCTTTTTCTTTTGTCGCTTGAATATTAAGGACACAGACCACGTTTGTTGTCACTGCCACATCATGTCCAGTGACATGCGGATACAATTGTCATTTGTCTCTTGTTTTTTGTGCAAGCATATGGCCGGTTGTTTTGGGCTATGTGTTTGCATTGTCTTGTGTTACCTCGTTTCCTTGTTAGTTTATGTTGTATGTGATTGTGATCACGTGTCCTTACCACACCCCTTGTTCCCTCATTAGTATTGATGTTCATCAGTGTCACCTGTACCTTTTGTGATTGTGTTCTATGTAAGCTTTCAGTGTTTGTTCTTCAGTGTTGGTTCGTCTTGTTAACAGTCGGTTCTGTGAGTACTATGATCTGTCTGTGAATGTTCCAGTTATATTGTCAAGTCTGTTATTGTCTTATAGTTTCTGTTTGTTTGACCCATCATGGGTCTTTGTTTTCCGGTTATAAATAAACAGTGTTTTGAAAAAGTTTCTGTCTGCGCTTGGGTTCTATTTAGCGTAACGTGACAGAATGAACCAGCCAATTTTTGAACCCAGCAGACAATAGGCTATATCTTGTTCCGCCAGTAGCCAGTTGGGTGACCAGGAGCGATGGTGACAGTCGACCATCGAGGATATGAGGAGGGGCAAGATTCTGTTTCCTCCCTGGGGAGAGAGAACCCTGGAGAGATTTGCCCAGGGCCTAGAGGAGAAGAGAAATTTTACGCCAGAGGTCCTCCTAAACTCTTATTTCATCGCAGGGCTCAATGTACCTCCTCCGCTGGCTGAACGGCAGGGGCTGATCCGACCCCCGTTTCGAGAGGTAGTGGACCATGTGTGTCAAAAGGAGCGGCAGGACCCCACGAGGACATTGTCAGTTTCTGCATTGCCAGTGATCCCGGAGAGTCACGTCCTAGCCACGACAATGCTTGGCAACCACATTCTCACCACTTCGACGTCTATGAAAGGTCCTTCAGCTTTTGCTACGGACATTCAGGGATCCTAGATCCGGCTATGGCTCCTGGACCGCGGTCAAAGAGGAGGAGGAAGAGATCGTCAGGATCACCATCTCAGTCCCTTCCTGGCTCTGTGCCGACTCTCCAGGTTGCTTCTGTCAGTCTGGCCCATGCTGAGGTAGATGAGAGAGTGACCATGTCCAGCCATGTCCCATCTATTAGTCCTGTCCATGCTGAGGTGGATGGGAGAGTGACCAAGAACAGTTCTGTCCCAGCTAAGGAGAATAGGACTGTCCATGCTGAGCCATCTGTGGTATCCCCTGTCCCAGCTCCGTTGCAAGAGGCAACACCCCATGTTTTGGATTCTGTTTCGGCTCCTCTGCTTGCTGCAGCAACATCGGTTGTG
Source organism: Pimephales promelas (assembly GCF_988280905.1). Lineage (NCBI taxonomy): Eukaryota > Metazoa > Chordata > Actinopteri > Cypriniformes > Leuciscidae > Pimephales > Pimephales promelas. Next base: position 28,784,909 of record NC_142792.1, on the reverse strand, counting down.
TCCCCTGTTTTTTCCCCGATTACCCCTGTTCCGACATGTTCCTCCCAAGACTGTACCTCATGTGTCTCCACCCAGAACTGCCCGGTTTTCGTGTCCTCAATCAGTGCCCATGTCCAGTGAATCCAGGACTTTTGTTCCACCCACCCACTCTGGACCTCCACCTACCTACTCGGGACCTCCACCTACGAACTCTTTTGTTCCCCCACCCCCCCTCCCTCATGTGTTATTTTTATTGTGTCATCCCGATCCTACAGTTATGTTTTCTTGTTTGCCACTGTTGATGGTCGTTATGTTTTGTTGGTTTATGTCTAGTTTACAGTCTGTTATGTACCATGTGGAGCGTCTGGTCACCGCTCCGTAATGTCATGTATTTGTCTCTTGTTTTTTGTGCAAGCACATGGCCGGTTGTTTTGGGCTATGTGTTTGCATTGTCTTGTGTTACAACATGACATCATGACTTTTGCGTAAACATATACGCCACTTTCGCGCCAGGTGGCGTGTTATCTCTACGCATTTTGAGCTATCCGCGTGTATCCGTGTGTATGCGTATATGCCGACGCCATTAACGTCCGCGTCATTCCGTGTGTCTGTACACGCAGTCAAATCTCCAGTCATAAATGCCATTAACCCCAGTGACGGTTAAGTTTAGGGATGGGGTTGAGGTAAGTCATATCTTTTTCTTTCCTAGGATGGTATGGGAACAGTCATAAATGCCATTAACCCCAGAGACGGTTAGGTTTAGGGACGGGGTTGAGGTAAGTCATATATTTATATAACGTTAAGTCAACGGCGTTCATAAACACGCTGAAAGGCGATTATGCGTCTTGATAGCACGCCAAAAATGGAAATACGAATTGGCGTGTCATACACACGCTATTTCATGAGATCAGTCTGTGTGTTACCTCGTTTCCCTGTTAGTTTATGTTGTATCCGTGTCACCTGTGATAGTCATCATGTGTCCTTACCACACCCCTTGTTCCCTCGTTAGTATTGATGTTCATCAGTGTCACCTGTACCTTTTGTGATTGTGTTCTATGTAAGTTTTCAGTGTTTGTTCCTCAGTGCTGGTTTGTCTTATTAACAGTCGGTTCTGTGAGTACTGTGATCTGTCTGTGAATGTTCCAGTTATATTGTCAAGTCTGTTATTGTCTTATAGTTTCTGTTTGTTTGCTCCATCTTGCGTCTTTGTTTTCCGGTTATAAATAAATGGTGTTTTGAGAGTTTCTGTCTGCGCTTGGGTTCTATTTAGCGTAACGTGACAACAATTGCACTGATGCACTTTCTTCAAAACGCACATTTAGTGTTGTGTGTATTTGTCCATTCTGACACGAAAGAGAACTCAATTCATTACTCGTGAGCTGTATAGGTGTCTATGTGCATGGTTGGACGTTTGGGTCAGTCGGGTGTGAGCGCACCGAAATCATTTTTTGCATCGTTACTCTTATTCAGACCTATATGCATACTCTACTACTCATTCTCCCAGACGCTGACATATTTTAATGTTTTATGAGACTGCGGGGTAGATCAGCACGTTACAGTAGTACAAATGTGCGCATCTACCACACACGCAGGACATCAGTTCTGATTGGATCACTTCCCAGATCGACACTATCTAACATTTTCGTCTAGTTTGTTTCGTCTAGATTCCTACAAACAGCGAGTGACTCATTTAGAACATCTCCGTCTTTACAAAAGCCAATGTGTTTTCACACACTGATCATTTCTCGCTCATCGGCTTCTCCTTGTCATTCGCCATGCTATGTTGTCTTTGCGCTGCTGCTGCTGGTGCGTGGCGATAACGTCACAGATAGGCAGACTGAATCAAGAAACGTTTAACGCCTATATATTAAAACTAATGTTCTAAGAAAAAAACATCCATATAAAGGGCCAATCCCAATTCTACCCCTTACCCCTTCACTTTCCCCTTCCCCTCCGTTTTGCGCGTCCACGTGAAGGGGTAGGGCAGTCCCAATTCTCTTTTGGTTGGAGGGGGAGGGCTAGGGGGAAGGGCCAGATAGCCCTTCAAACGAAGATTTTTCGGGAGCACACTTCAAATGAAGGGGTATGAGAAGTGTCACTGCTAACCCAGGCTACAGACGCAAAATGGCTGCCCAAGCGAAAAAGGAGACCCATAAATGTAAGTATTTGTGGCTTTAATAAATATTGTAACGACAAATAATGATTTGCTTGGACCTGAGCTGGCAGCCGCGGGACTACTGTCGTTAGCTGTGAAGTTAGCACCACCAGCAGTTATCAATGGATCATCATCATTAAGGTTAACAACATCAGCGGCTCCCAGCGAGTTGGAAGCGGGGGGAAAAATATTACCATTACCAGCAGTTCCAAGCAAACCAGCCCAAAGGGTAGCAGGTAACCTCATCTGCGGCTCACAGCGGGGCCGTGATGACGGCACAGCAGTTAAGAGTTTTTTTCCATCACTAATATCAATGGATCTAACACCATCAAGGGCTAGCAGTGGTTCTGTGTCAAGGCTAGTATCTTCACTGGCGGTATGCAGTAACTATTCAAACAACAATGACTGCACAAAGGTAAAACTCAGAAAACCCAGAAACCCTGTACTAAAAAAACATAGCAGAACTAAAATATTCCAGACTCTTAATCAATCGAGAACAATATGGGACTCTACTTATAAACCTAAGGGATTGCTGTGTGGACATATAAATGTTAGAAGTCTCGGAAATAAGCGTGAACAACTAGAGCACATCCTAAGTGATTCAAATATTGATTGTTTAGGACTATCTGAAACTTGGTTGAAAACAACATCGGCTGATGCACTGGTAGCTATGCCTGGGTATCAGGTGTTTAGAAAGGACAGGGAGAAAGGCAAAGGTGGTGGAGTATTGCTCTACGTTAGAAATACCTGGACTTGTAGACGGCTGGAGTGGTCAACGGATGTTGCATTTGACTGTGTTGGTATGGAAATCATTTTATCAAGAGAAATGTCTTTTGTCACCCCCCCTTTTTTGAATAGACATGAAAATGCACATTTCAAACTTAAATGGTTGTAATTCAAGAATGCTTTGGAATATAGACATATGATTGGTCTTGTTTTAAAGAAGACATTTGGCAGATTTTTGTAGAAGTGAAATAAATTAAGAAAGTGAAACAGAAAAAAAGTTATAGAAGTTTGAGTTTATGGAAATGTACAATGTAAAAATATTAATTATTCATATTTTACATAAAATATATATTTTCAAAACCTGGGCTACTCTAAAATGGCAGAAAGATCAAAGCCAAAAATCTGAACAAGTTGTGTTTCAAATTTTAGGTTGATATCTCAAAAAATTAGCTTTCAGTAAGATTTTGTTTGAGCGCAGTACCAAACTTTTTCACTAGGGCACAATCAGACTCCATTACTGCCCATATAAGGGCGCCTGCATTTCCATTCCTGTTTTGAGTGATCTGAACCATTATTTTCACAATTTTCATACAATTTCTGAAGTAGAGATCCTATTCAGAAGTAGCATGGGAAGTTTGGCAGATTTTGATATGAATTGAACCTCTAAGAAACACATACAAAGAACACGCATGTAAGTCATAGCTAGCTGCCACGTCACAAATGGTGAATTTATTATTTTTTTCTTGATATTTCAAACTTTTCAGACCTTTTTTTCCAAAATAATTGAATGGATTCTATCTTTTGAACTTTTGGCATGAAAACAAACTGAGGTATCTACCATTTTTTCATGATTTTTCATGTTTACTGCTATTTTAAAATAAAGGTCTGAACACGCCTTATGAGTTTGAAAATATTCTTGTTTTATATTGATAAATTATGGCTCCTCTGTAATATATTTTGAAAATCAGTCACCAAATATGGAAACTAGAGATTGTAAGCTTTCAAATGATATATAGTTTGTCAATATTATTTAAGGTATTTACTAAGATATTATTGTTTTAAAAATATAGTGGCAAACGTCCCACCTGTGGGACGGTGACAGTTAAGTGGTTTAATATGTCTATATCGACACCCATCCATGAAGGTAGATTTTTATGACCAGTTAAAAACCGTGCTGAAATCCTGTGACCAAAATAAGGAAATTATACTTATAGGTGATTTTAATATAAATTGGGATGATTAACATGGTAGGAGAAATCTCAAGCGATCCACGGATTATTTCGATTTAGAACAGCTTGTTGAAAAGCCAACTAGAATAACAAATAACTCTCAGACAACAATAGATCTTCTATTTAGCAATAAGCCAAACCGAATTATTAAGACTTTTAATTTTTTAACTGGTTTATCAGACCACAATATGATTTTATTTTCAAGGAAGCTTTCAAAAAAGAGGTTTCTAAAAATAAATAGTGCCTTTCATTCCTCTGATGTTAAATTTAATTTTACACCTAAGAATCAAACAAAGAATTTTAATACAGCTTGAAAATGGTTGATTGGGAGCCAATACTTTGCTCAAATGATATAGAGAGCAGTTGTAATGCCTTTAACAACAAGCTTAATGAGGTAATGTCCTCCTTTACCCATAGGGGGAGTGGCAGGGCTAGGAAGAAAAGTAGTCTACCATGGCTAAATCAAACTTGTAAAAATTTATTAAAAATAAGAGATGTGTTGCTTAAACAATATATGAAATCTGGTTTGTCCACTGATAGGGAAAAATTTACACACGCACGTAATAAAGTTACACAAACCTTAAGAAAAGCCAAGGCAGACTTTTTTGTCTCCATTATAGAAAGTACAAGAGGTAATGGGAAAAAACATGGCAAATTTTAAATAAATTATTAGGTAAACACAATAAAAAGGAAATTAAAGCCATTGAGTTAGCTGTGGATAATGTACGGATTAGAGATCCCATAACTGTGGCAAAAACTTTCAATAATTACTTTATAGATAGTATATCTGAAATAACAAGGCCCTGCGTTTCCTCAAAAATTTTACCTCGACCATTAAATGAAGAACAGCCTATTTTTCAGATAGTTGAAGTAAAGAAGATCATTGCTGCCCTTAAAAACTCTAAAGCTAGGGATGCTCATGGTCTTGACACTAACTTCTTAAAAACTTATAACGATGCTTTGGTAGAACCTATTACCTTTATGGTTAATCAATCAATCAGTCAAAGGGTAGTTCCATCAACTTGGAAAGAGGCCATTATTACACCAATTTTTAAATCAGGATCAAAACACAGGTTGCCAATTACCGTCAAATTAGCATCCTGTCAATAGTCTCTAAAGTTACTGAAAAGTGGATAGCAAAACTACTTGTTGAACATCTGGATAAAGGTTTCACCCCTCTGCACCGTATGCAGTTCGGTTTCCGGCCAAATCACTCCACTGAGTCGGCAAACTGCTGTCTGATCGAACAGATTAAATATTTATTGGATAGGGGTAATTGTGTAGGAGCGGTATTTTTAGACCTTAAAAAGGCGTTTGATACAGTTAACCATCAAGTATTGTTGACAAAACTTACACATTTTAATTTTTCTACAGATGCTATATCATGGTTTCAATCATATTTATCAAACAGAACACAGTGTGTTAATATAGATGGTGTTAAATCTCCTCCTCTTAGTAATCATGTTGGAGTTCCACAGGGCTCAATTCTCGGTCCTTTATTGTTCTCAATGTATATTTGATTTGCCAGATATTTGTTTGGACTCCAATGTGCAGATGTATGCAGATGATGCTGTGATTTTCATTCATGGAAAAGATAAAAAGACAATAGCTGCAAATCTTACAAAATCACTAACTGAAGTTCAAAACTGGCTAAATCAAATTTGTCTCACTCTCAATACCAAAAAGACCGTTGTGATGATGTTTACGAAAAAATCCTCTATGAAGTCAAATACTTTAAAAACTGAACTTAAGACACTCACAAAGCAATCGCTAGCAGGAAATAAATCTTCCGTGTTTTTGGGAGAGGAGGAATTGGAGTTGGTAGCCCAGTTCAAGTACCTTGGGGTTATACTAGATTCAAACCTCACTTTCAAAAAGCACATACAAAAAGTAACAAATACAATACAATTTAATTTACAAAATTTCAAACAAATTAGGTCCTATATTACAACCGACGCTGCTAAATCTTATCTTCATTGTATGATTTTTTCCCATATTGAATATTGTTTCACAGTTTGGTCTTTTGCCGGAGTTACTGCATTAAAACCCATTAATCAGTTATATAAAAAAGCAGTCAAGGTATTTGACAGGAAACCACAATCGTTTCACCTTTGTCCAATTCTAGAGAAGTATCAACTTCTAAATTTTGAAAACCTAAAAATTTTTAAAAATAGTTGCCTAATTTATAAATCTATGAATGGAATCGCCCCACCGCCATTGGGGGATTTTATAAAAAAGAAAAATAGTGAGACTAGGACAAGATCTTTTACCCGGGGGGATTGTGAAGTACCATTTAGAAAATCTTCGTTTGCACAAAATGTTCTCTCTATTAAAGGCTGCACACATTCGAATAGTTTGCCAAAGGAAATCAGAGATAGCCCAACTTTTGCTTCTTTTAAGAAACAGCTTAAGAGATGGCTGAACAAACATCAAAAATGTAATCATTTGGTATAAAGATTGAATTTGATCGGTAGATTTATTTTAAATATTTATAATAAGCATCTTCGAATGTCTACATATGGCAGTTTTTGTAATGGATACTGCAATATGTATATTGTATGTATGTATGTGTGTATAGTGTATGTGTATGTATATATGTACATATATATATGTGTGTGTGTATATGTGTATATATATGTATATGTATATTTTATTTGCCTTGTGTTTTCTTGATAAGTATATTGTGTGTCTTTTCTACTTATTTTTTGGATTGTGTTTGTCTGTGTTGGGGGACAACGGATGGAAATTAGCATTGTGCTAAATCCGGCATATTTACGTTCGACTATGTTTGTACGTTCATTGATATGCATTGTCCCATCTAAATAAATAAATAAATTTGCTTTATGTTACATTCAATATTGTGTTCATATTTACGGTCAGTTTCTTCACAGAAACGTTTGTAAAAAAATCGCTAAAATTACTGCAGTTTGCTAACGATAGTCCCGCAACATATTTTCGTCGTCTCCGTTGTTTCCTGCGAACTTCGCGACTGAGATAACTGCAGCTGTTGACGGCATCTTGGAAGTTGTGATAAACATCGGTGCATCTCCTGTGACGTAGGCGTTAGCGACGACTTATAATGGCGTTTAACTGAGGCGTAGTGGTGTCCTATTTCTTAGGGGAATATTTTCACCCCTACGCATTGCCACTCTGTTTCAAGGGTCAAGGGGAAGGCGAAGGGGTAGGGCTAGGGGAAAGTGAAGGGGTAAGGAGTAGAATTGGGATTGGCCCAAAGTCTGACGTGCTTAAATTCAATGCGTTATTTCCTAGTATCGATACAATAGATTGATTAACTTTTAAACGATTTTAGATCGATATATGCCGCCTGGAAGGCCAACTACCAGAGCACAGATTGATGTAGTTGGATCGTATGAATATAAATCGATGTAGTAGATGAATCGTTACACCCCTAGTTTCCATTAAACAACAAAAATATATATTTTTACAATTTTGTCAACAAATCTGAGACAATGCCAGAAGAAGAGACAAAATCATTTCCAGCATTATGGACATGACATTTGCAGTCAAAAAATAATGCATTCAATACCTGCCCTCTGGTGCAAAAATTGTACTTTAACATCGATCTTCTGCAGGATGAGTCCACGCTTCAAAATCCCCAGTAATGTTCACTGCTCAGTGTTTATATAATCCACATTCAGAGTGTTAAAAAGAAACACTGAAGCAGTGTAGACATTGATAAGCTAATTAAGTTAAATTAAAAATGTCACTTCAGGGTTTCACCCTATGCCTAAACTTACTACTTAGGTGCCCTTTACCTTTACTGTTCCCTGCTGCTAAATCCAGGGTCACACTGTACGATTTTGGCCACGATTTGACTGTCAGAGACACATTTTTGAATCCTTGAAAAGATTCCTCTGCCCCTGGGTCAACATCTGAAATGTTTGATCATATTACAAGTAAATATAAGAAGAAATTCTGGCAGTGTGACTTTACACTGACAACCGTCAAACCAAAAACCATCAGGAGCGCAGAACCCCCCACCCAGATTTCTTTTTTTAAGAAAAGCTACGATCATAATTAATGCTATGATAATTAATGTTTTTGTTACTTTTAAGAATCTACAGAAAATAACAGCTGAAAGTACAAACTACGCAGGTCATTGTGTGAAAGAGACTGATGTGAATGCCAAACTAATGTCATGTGGACTGTTGCTGTATGTCTTTGTAGATTGTCTGGCTGTATGGTGACAGAGGAAGGCTGTGGTTATGTGTCTTCAGCTCTGAGTTCAAACCCCTCACACCTGAGAGAGCTGGATCTGAGCTACAACCACCCAGGAGATTCAGGAGTCAAGCTGCTCTCTGATAAACTCAAGGATCCAAACTACAGACTGAAAAAACTCAAGTATGTAGAGCAGGAAGAGCTTCCATTAAACTTCAAAAACACCTTTACAATATTCACTTATTACAAACTACTTACACTTTATTATAGATTACATGACTACATTTAATAAAGTTTTTATTGAGAATGTACAGGGGTTTAGCTCTAGTTATACTACATTGAACTATACTATGAACATTCAGAGGTGTGCAATTATTTTCAGTAAACGCACAGATAAAGTAGTTCCCTATCGAGGGAACTCCAACTGCATCAAATGACACTTTGGGGGAAGCCCCTCAGCGTAGCGCTTCTGAAGCATGAATGAAAACTAAGCCAATCTCCGATTGGAGAGCGTAAATGACGTAATGTGTGAAGCTATATAAGGACCTGGCACACATGAGATGTCAGCTTTCTGTTCTTCAGCAAGCGCTATCTGTTGTTTGAGTCTTATTTATTGTTGTCTGTCTAAGCCACAAAAGAGAAAAATCATGGCGAGTGAAGCGAGTTTCAGGAGATGTGTGCACCCTTGCCCTCGTTTTATCATGGGTGGGGACACACATCAACTGTGCACGCACTGTTTAGGGATGCAGGACACGCAGGCAGCTCTCGAGGGGGCTGCTTGCGAGCATTGTGAGAGATTAACGCTCCGCGTGCTGCTCCCGGCTGGCCATTTTCAATGATGATGGCCAGCCTCGCGAGCCCCCCGTGGTCTTCATGGGGCTCGCAAATGGATCTGTCCAGGGATCTCGAGGCTGCTGAGGCACCTTCTCGGGATTCCTCGGGCAGTTCCGATGTTCTCGATCCTGATCCAGATGAGGACCCGATGCTTGAGCTGTCTGCCTCTGAGGAGGTGGATGTGCTCAGCATCGAGGGCGGGAATTTCGGGGATGACTCCCCCCCCCCCCCCGTGTTCCCGCGTATGAGGAGCTGGTTGAGGTTGTTTCTCGTGCGTTGGCTCGTCTTAATATCAGTAGCACAGTCTAAAAGCAAAAAAAACAGGAAGCACAGTCTAAAAGCAAGCTTCCTGAAGCACAGAGAGCAACCTCATCACCGGGGCTTATTAATCTTATTAATAAACCACACCCTTCTCGTGTTTCCAACCCCCCTGTTTTAAACTATAGTAACATCATTGGGGCACGAGAAAACGGTTATGGGGTGATGCCGCGGGTGGAGCAGCCTTTAGCAAATTATTTATCCCCTGAATCGGCATCATCCCTAAAAGCCCCGGTGCTGCCCACTAAGCCTTGCTGTGATACATCTTTGCTAGTGGGCAGGGCTTATATGGCTGCGGGTCGGGCTGGTGCGAGTTTACATACCATCGCGCTGCTCCAAGCGTACCAGGCCGACCTTTTAAAAGACATCGATGAGGGCGAGGGTCCAACTCCGGCTGATGTTGCGGAGTTGAGGAAGGCCGTTGACTTGTCTCTCCGAGTCACCAAGGAGACGGTCCGTGCAATCGGCCGCTCCATGGCAGCAATGGTGGTCTCGGAGAGACATTTATGGTTGAATTTGTCGGGCATCAAGGAGAAAGACAGTGCTTTCCTCCTTGATGCTCCGATTTCGCCTGTTTGGCGACGCCGTAAACACTGTTGTCGACAGATTCCAGGAGGCGAAAAAACAATCAGCGGCCTTCAGACAATATCTCCCTCGCCGCTCGATGTCTAGAAAGTCTGCCCCAAGTGTGCAGCCACAGCCATCCACTAGCTCCTCATACAGACAGGCTCAAAAGGAGAGCGTCGCTTCTAGAACCCCCCCTTCAACAGCATGGGGGCATAGACGACTCAGCCTAAGCCTCAAGCGAAGCAGGGCGACCTGAGGGCCGATTAACTAATTAACTGTGTGTGTTTTGTAGTGTGGATCATGGAGGAGAGATCAGGATTACAGCAGGACTACACAAATGTACGTCTACACACACACACACACACTCTCTCTCTCTCTCTCTCACACACACACACACACACACTCTCTCTCTCTCTCTCACACACACACACTCTCTCACTCACAGACACGCACATGCGTGCAAACAGACACACACACACACACACACACAAACACACACACTCTCTCTCTCTCTCACACACACACACACACACACACACACACACACACACACACACACACACACACACACTCACTGTTGTGTTTTCTCTCCATCAGATCTTCTTCCGGATTCTTCTTCTCTGGATCTGAACACTGTGAATGAACACCTCCATCTGTCTGAGGAGAACAGAGTGATTACTAACACTAGCACACTCCAGCTGTATCCTGAACATCCAGACAGATTTGATATGTATTCTCAGGTGTTGTGTAGAGAGAGTGTGTGTGGACGCTGTTACTGGGAGATTGAGTGGAGTGGGAGGGTGTTTATATCAGTGTCATATAAGAGCATCAGCAGGAAGGGATTGGGTGATGAGTGTGAGTTTGGATATAATGATCAGTCCTGGAGTTTGACCTGCTCTCCTGACAGATACACATTCAGACACAATAACATAGAGACTAAACTCCCTGTAGAGCCCATCAGCAGGAGAACAGGAGAGTGTGTGTGTGACAGGAGAACAGGAGAGTGTGTGTGTTACAGGAAAATAGGAGTGTATGTGGATCCCAGTGCAGGAACTCTGTCCTTCTACAGCATCTCTGACACAACGAGCCTCATACACACAGTCCAGACCACATTCACTCACACCCTCTATCCTGGGTTTGCGGTTTATTATCCTGGATCAGTGAAACTGTGTTGATGAGTGAGAACAGACTGTACCCATAATGCTTTGGGTGCCGCATGATAAAGCAGTCAGAGTGAGATGTTGTTGCGTCTCTTATTGTCTCTTGATTCCAGTAATAACAGCTGACCTGCTGTCAGTGAAATAAAGAGAAAGCCAGAAGAACAGGCAGTGACACACAGAGAAGAGAGAGGAAATATGAGACACAATGAGACTCACTGCAAACATGTCTGATGATACGAGCCAATCCAAGACTTTCACTTTCAGACATTCATAGATGTGTGTGTTAGGCTCCTCCCCTTCACTTCTGGATCCAGTTTAAAACACCATTACTTTGCTCTGGGTGATGTGTGTATTATTACAGATGGCTCAGTTGATATATAGTGTGTGTACTGGACTAAACCTGTTAGTGGCTGTTCTTCTTTTATTATTAGTTCTGCTTTATCTTTTGATTGTTCGTCTCTGTTGTTGTGCAAATTCAAGAAATAAAACACTCTGAAAGATCATATCAAAACACAGAGATGCGAAAGTTACAAGCAACAATTAAAGTCAAGTGTGTGTGTGTGTGTGTGTGTGTGGTTCTCACTTGATTTACAGCATTTCATGTTATAATTGTTGTTGTTGTCAGGGTTATGTTTAGTTTTGCTGTTTTTCTTCATATTTGAGTTTCTCTTGATCTTTATTCCCTGTCATTCCTTTATTCTATGTCATCATTTTGTGACATTTCGAGTAAATTTTTTGCTTAAAACGACACATTCAAACACAAAAATGATCCATCAAATGTTACCGCCATTGTGTATTGTCTACCAAGTATTGAGGTGTTTGCATTCACATAAGGCTTAATGTCTGACATGATGTATATATAAATTACTTAGATGATCTAAGTAAAGCACATTCTATAAATGACTAATAAAATTCAAGATTATTGTTTTAGTGAAATGCAATACAAAGGCAAAGGAAATCTGTATTAATCAACCTTTTACAAGCCGAGTTAAAATTACTTATTTTTTGTAAAGTTTACTTAATTCCATATTCCAAGTAAATTAAACTTAAAGATTTCTAATTAAAGCTACTGATAAATATGTTTGGGTTTTTACTTGGCAAATCTTTGTAAATTTACTAGCATTTTCTGAGTGAGATCGTTTAGCAAGGTTTTTTCATGTAAATCCTACTCCAAATTTTTTACAGTGTGGGCTCTTCCATTAGAGCTGCAAGGTTATAATCTAAGAAAATATGCAGAATGACATTTATTACTTTATTTCAATATAAAAAGGAAATGAACATGTACTGTATATGTACATACTGTTACATAACTTACACCTTTACTCAGATTAGACAGGTGAAGGTGTCCTTTAAAGTGTGCAGACGGGCATCTGGCGTTGTTTTGGCCTTTGCAAGCTCAGACAGCTGGTTTATGGTTGTAGTGATGTCTTGAGGCTCTCTTGCTTTAGTTGGTTCATTTTACCAATGACCTCTTGTGCACTCAAACTGTCTTCAGTCCTTCCACTTAAATGAAGGATCAGGAAAGAAATGATTCAAGATGTGTTCATATGGTGTATACTGTATGCACAAATGATTAAACACCTTTCTGAATATTATACTCCAGAATAGTGTCAACCTAAGATACATTCTCTTGTTGTAAAGTTACATTTCTGTTGAGTAAATAGTCTTATAATTAAATCATAATGAATATGTTCATGACAAGACTCATATCTGTTGTATTAGTTTGCTTTAGTCTTCTTCCATTCTGGAACTCTACAAAGTCATATTCAGAGATGGCAGATTTTTCTGGAGTTCTGTTTCCAGTATTGGGAACCTTAAGAATCAGAAAATATTGACCTCACTTTTGTATTTAATGGGCACCTATTATGCAAAATTCACTTTTACAGCCAGAGACAGCTGTTCATTTATTTTCTGCCCTTATTTGTCTTTTGGGCAAAATGTACTTTATTTCATTGTTGGAAATGTTGATAAAAATATTGCATTAATGTGGAAAGATGTTCTACTAGGTATAATTGTACACTGGGTATTATAGGGGTGGTGATGGTACAGTGGATAAGACACATGCCTTTGGTGTGAGAGACCCGGGTTCGAAACCACTGTGAGACACCAATGTGTCCCTGAGCAAGACACTTAACCCCTAGTTTCTCCAGAGGCGTGCGACCTCTGACATATATATAGCAATTGTAAGTCGCTTTGGATAAAAGAGTCAGCTAAATGAATACATGTAAATGTAAAACTCCAAAGAAAAACAACCACACACTTGTGTTATTATTTTTTATTTTAATGACTAAATTTCATATTCATAAATGTACATTTTCAGGAGGAAAATGTTGTATTGCATTTATAAATCAGTGAAGCATTATTTTGAGTAAATATTGCCCTCAAATAAACAAAAAGCTACTCTAATTTTACAAGCATGTACACTCTTTAAGGTATTCCTATAATGCTGTTTATACCTCCCTCTAGCATTTGAAATGTATTGTTTATTTTGATATTTCTTCAATAAAAGAATAAGAAGAATAAAAGGTGTGGGAAAGTCTGAAAACAAACATCAGCACTCTTATAGGTGAGTTGTGTTTTACAATATACATATGCTGTTCTTCCACAGAAACGGGACTGAAACTAACTAGCTATTTTAAAAATGTACTTGTGACTTTTATCTCACAATTTGTATTTTCTCAGAATTATGAGATATGATGACTTATGAGTTATGAGTTGTGAAAGATAAACTCGCAGTTCTGTTTCTCGCCAGTTGAGCTGTGGTGGCGCTAATGCTCCTAAAGCTGGTTTCTCAATAGTCAATGAACAAGAGAAGAAGAACAAAACGAAACTGAAAGTTTGCGATCCTCTTCAGACAAGACGCCATTTTCAGACTACCATAAACCAAAACACTTCCGTCGTAATTATTGGTAAGTTCAGCAATTTCCTTCTCATTATAACTGCTATGATGTTGTGATGTTTGTGTGTCGGCATTAGATGAGATTATATCTACGCTTTTTCCTGTCGAGTCGACTGTGTGTTTGACTGCGCGCGTGTTGCATCACTTCCGGTTTGGGGAAGTTCCACTCACAAAGACTGAAACAAAGCAAAAGTTCGCGTTTCAAATAATCCTTATCCGTTGGTAGGACTGAATGATCTGTATAATACCCTTAACGTTCTGGTGTTCAGAGTCAAGAGAATAAAGGGATAATGTGTGTGTGTCTTCAGCGCTCCAGTGAAGTTCACTTACTTTATTAGAATTTAGTTTCAATATTACTTTAGATCTACACTAAATCTGACTCCAATTTTTTCTGATAATCAAATTTAGATTGTGTTTCTTATTAGAAAATAATCATAAATATTGATTCTGATTTAATTTAGATCTTTGATTATTCTGAGTATCCCACACTATCAATGATTCGTTCATTAAAGGGGAAATGAAACAGTCAATCAAGTTTACATGATTTACAAGATGGATTGGAATTTTTATTGTATTGGTCAATTGAGTCCAAACATCAATCAAAAAGATTGATGTTTGAAAGAATGCTCAAGAAACATTTATGATTATTATCAGTGTTGAAAACAGTTTTTTACATTTTTATTTCATGATGCTATGATGAATACAAACTAAAAAAGAACAGCATTTATCTGAAATCTAAAGCTTTTGTAACATTCAACTCTACCCTTCAAAAGTTTGGGGTCAGTAAGAATTAAAATTTTATTTTTGGGGGAAAGAAATATAATAAATCAATACTTTTATTCATCACGGATGAGTTAAACTGATCAAAAGTTACAGTAAAGACATTTATAATGTTAGAAAACAAAAGATTCTATTTCAAATAAACGCTGTTATTTCGAACTTTCTATTCATCAAAGAATTTTGAAAAAAAAATTTACACAACTGTTTTCAACATTGAAAATAATAATTAATGTTTTTTGAGCATCAAATCATCATCTTAGAATGATTTCTGAAGGATCATGAAGGATCACTGAAGACTGGAGTAATGATGCTGTAAATTCAGCTTTGATCACAGGAATAAATTACACTTCACTATATATTCACATAGAAAACGGCTGTTTTAAATTGTAATAATATTTCACAATATTACTGTTTTTTTTTTTTGTTGTATTTTTTATCAAATAATTGCAGCCTTGGTGAGCAGAAGAGACTTCTTTTAAAAACATAAAAAAATTTGACCGGTAGTGTATATAAACAGTAATATAAAATAATATAAAGTATCATTCATACTTTCACACTTTGAATGTTCAATGGATGTTTTATTTTAAATGTTTTCCAGAGAGGAGCATGCGGGACCCTAGAATAGACAGAGCCATTGGAGTTTGCAAGAAAATGGTCGCTGCTTTTTCCAGCCGCTGGAAAAAGAAAAAAGCTCTTGCTGATGCACAAGAGCAGCTTAAGCTTCCTCAACACAAACTGATCAACAAGATGGGGCTCAAGACAGCGCATGATTGAGAGGTTTCTTGAGCAAGAAAAGGCCATTCGTCATGTTTTAACTGCAGACAAAAAGCACAGGCACCTTGTGCCAACATGGCAAGATGTTGAGGTGCTGGAGGCAGTAAGCAAAGCACTTGGACCTCTGCTAGAATTTACTGACGCTCTGTCAGGTGAGCAACTTACTTAAAACCTGTGTTGTCCTTGTTCAACACTGATGTTCTGGCGGTGAAGTCTGATGACACAGAGCTTACCAAAAAAATCAAACAAACCATTTTGGAGTACCTGAACACAAAGTACACCGAAGACTGTGTGGAAGAGTTGTTGAGTTTGGCATCCACACTTGACCCACGGTTCAAAAACCGCTATAACAATGATGGCAGGATCAAAACCATTGAGACAGCAGTGACTGCAGAACTCTTAGCTATGGTGACAGAGGAAGACAGCCCTACCCCATGCCCATCAACTGCTGCTCAGGCTACAACAGTGGAACCTGAAGCAGGTGACGACTCTGAGCCAGCAAAAAAAGACAAAGTCTTTTGGCAGTTATTTCAAGAAACCACAGGAATTCAGAGGCGAGTCTCTGCACATTGCTATAGAAAAGGAGATCCAGAGCTACTTAATGATACCAGAGGTGGACAGTGACGTAAACCCACTTGACTGGTGGAAAACACAAGAAATACATTTCCCCAGACTTGGGAAACTAGCAAAAAAGTACCTATGCATCCCTGCCTCAAGCATCCGTTCTGAGAGGGCTTTCAGCACAGGAGGAAATATTGTTACATGTCACCGTGCAGCTCTCAAGCCAGATGCTGTGGACAGGCTGGTGTTTTTATCACACAACTTGAAACGCATGTAGATCCAAAGAAACCCAGTTAATGGCAAAAAAAATGTTCAAGCTACTGAAAACCTGTTTCTTCTGTTCAAGTGACTTTTACATTATAAAGGCTATTTTACCTTTTAGTCTTTAAATCTGTTTATTTTTTTCTTTAGTGCAAGATTTGACAAATCTGAAGGGTTTCTAATTGTACAGCTGTTACAGCCGTTTACTTTTTGTGCAATATTGGACAGAACTTGAAGTCAGTAATTTAATTGAGAGAATAAATGGGCTAGTTTTTTGTATTTTTGACTATAGCACATTTTACAGAAGGGAGTAATTTGTTTACAATATTTTCTAGTGATGTTTTTGACGTAACTTTGCATTAGATACTTTTATTAATGTCATATTTGCTTGCATTCTGCACAGTTCACCTTTTTTGTGTTGTTTCTACTTGAATGCTTCAGTTTTAAATAAATACTTTTTCCAACAATGTTTCAATTAGTAATATATCAATATACTATTGACAATGTAAAACGGAGCTAGTAAAAAAAGACATTTAAAAACACATTTTTGAATAATGCAAAATATCGTCTGATTATTGTTATCGGCAAAATCCCCAAAATATCGAGATATCATTTTTTGTCAATATCGCACACCCCTACTTAGCATGAAATCTGCCGCTGGTTACAGCAATGCCACCCTGACTGAAGATGCAAAATGAGAACAATGACATCTGTCAAGCGGACACTGCTGGAACAGTGGATATCAGTAATGAGGATCATAGTTATGCAGATTCAACTGATATATGTGCAAAACATGACTGCTTTCAGGAAGATCACAGCTACAACCTAGAGTCTCGAACAACAGGAAAAAGCTTAGAAGGCAATGCCACAAATCCAGGGGTTTCAAGACATCACAACTCCTGGTTGAACAGGTTTAAGTTCAGATGAAAATAACTCCACAGTCCTTTATGGAAATACACGTTTAAATGAGTTTCAAAATAACTTCTGCTCAAGACAGTTCAAGTTCAGTGGAGGAACGAGCAACACCACATCGTCATCATTCATGGTTAGTAAATATAATACTACTACTATAATACTCCTACTATACTATAATACTACTTTATAAAACATAATGATAGATATAGATTTAAAAGTGTGTTTGTAGGTTGTTTTTTTTAGAGATTTAAACAACAGCTTTCTGATTCCTCATATTTCTCTGTTCTCTCTTCATAGATAACCATATTCATCTCAACCTTTATTACAACTCATTTAGATTAGGACAGTCACAATATCAGATTTTTCAGTACACGATTGTCGTGGCCAAAATAGTTCATGATAAAAATATATTGTGATATCTATAGAAATCTTAGAAAAATAAATAATGTTATAAGTCAAAGTAAGCTTTATTTATTTTATTTGATGAATTTATTAATTTGACTAATGAATCACCCAACTGTATACAAAAGGAAATGCTAACCATTTTAGTTTAGTACTAGCAGGGCTGGCAACTTTTGAGTTTAGCTTGTTGTAAGAATTATGGAGCACAAAACGTCTCGGTTACGGATGTAACCCTCGTTCCCTGAGTAGGGAAAATACCTTCGAGTATTTAATCACGAGCCAATGGCATGCAATGCCTTGGGGCTGCGGAAATTTGCATAGCGTACTCCGCCCTACTCCGTGAGTATAAAAGGAGGAAGTGAACGCAACCGCAGTATGTCTTCGCTGAGGAGCCAAGATTGAACTCGGCGTCTACCCAGCGGTACAGCAGAAGTGGCAGGGAGACGTAACGTCTCCGTTCCCTACTCAGGGAACGAGGGTTACATCCGTAACCGAGACGTTCCCTTTCGTAGTCACTTCGAGTTACGTCAGAAGTGACGGAGATTGGGGGTCAATGCCATCACGCCATCTTACAGCTGTCTTCCAGTGCCCTGCGAAAGTCTGGACCCCTGAACTGGCTTACTTAACCAGGAGTCCTACTTTGACTACCAAGGTACACTGGGAAACATATCCTGGGAGGGAGATGTTACCAGATGCCTACCGTAGGGAGGACTTACAACACACATATGGCCGCGTTGGGACGCATATGGGGATCACTGGAGCACCAACCGCAGGTGGTTACTAGAGGCTCCAGGGGTGGCAGATGGCTTGCCAAGGGAAGACACATGCTCAGAGAGGCTTACAGTGGATAATACACATGAGACAGTTACCATAGGGAACCGTGCACATGGAGGCACCTAGCCGGCAACCAGAGCGACGCAGTGGTGCCCACATCTTGGGTGCTGGAGAACTCAAGGCTTCAAAGGAAGTCTACTGAGGAATATCGCACTTATCCAGTCGAGAGTGGAATGGCGAGCAAGCGAAGACACCTAAGCGGGTCCAGTACTGGCGGAAGCGAGTACGAGAGAGGACACCGGTTCGACTCGCAGATTATAGAATCTGGCGAAGGTGTTTGGTGTCGCCCAGCCTGCAGCTCTACAGATGTCTGTTAGCGAGGCGCCATGCGCTAGCGCCCAAGAGGAGGCCACACTCCGAGTGGAATGGGCCGTCACACCAAGGGGGCACGGACGGCCTTGCTGCTGGTAAGACAAAACAATAGCGTCCACTATCCAGTGAGACAGACGTTTTTTTGAGAAAGCCCTTCCCTTCTGGCTCCCTCCATGACAGACAAAGAGCTGGTCTGAGGGCCTGAAACACCGCGTTCTGTCAACGTAGGCGCGGAGCGCACGTACCGGACAGAGCAGTGCCAAGGCTGGGTCTGCCTCCTCCAGGGGCAGCGCTTGCAGGTTCACCACCTGGTCCCGGAAGGGAGTGGTGGAAACCTTGGGCACATATCCCGGCCGGGGTCTCAAGACAACGTGAGAGTAAGCCGGCCCGAACTCCAGGCACGCTTCGTCAACGAAGAATGCGTGCAGGTCCCCCACCCTCTTGATGGAGGCCAATGCAACCAGGAGTGCTGTCTTCATAGACAGAAACTTTAACTCTACCGATTGCAAAGGCTCAAAGGGAGGCCTCTGCAGAGCACTTAAGACTACTGAGAGGTCCCAAGAGGGTACGAGGGGAGGACGAGGTGGATGTAGCCTCCTCGCTCCCCTCAGGAACCTGATGACCAGGTCGTGCTTCCCAATGGACTTACCTTCCACTGCTTCATGAGACGCAGCAATGGCCGCGACGTAAACCTTGAGGGTGGAGGGCGACAGCCTGCGCTCCAACCCTTCCTGCAGAAAGGAAAGCACGACACCGATCGAACATCTCCGGGGGTCTTCTCCGTGAGAAGAGCACCAGTTGACGAAGAGGTTCCACTTCAACGCGTAAAGGTGTCTAGTGGACGACGCTCTAGCGGAAGTGATGGTTGCTGCCACCACAGGTGGCAGCGAACTCAGACCTGCCTCGTCCCGTCCGGGAGCCACACATGTAGCCTCCACAGTTCGGGACGAGGGTGCCACAGAGTCGCAATGAGTCGGGTTCTTTTTGTTCCACACCGTCACCGTCAGATCACCCTGTCCGCGAGTCGAAGCGCTTCTCGAAGAAGAAGCGGATCGAGTAACGGACGCGGGGACTCTCACTTTAGTTAGATCATTGAGTCTCGATCGCAGTGTAGAGATGGTCATCTTCCCACAAAAGGAACATGAGTCATCCACGAACGCTGCTGCTGCATGCTGAATGCCCAGGCATACAGAGCAGCGATCGTGACCATCAGAGGATGACATGAATCGACCGCATCCAGAAGAACACAGGCGAGACATCTTTAAAAAGACGTGCCGCGTGCAGCTCTTTCACAAAGAGAGGAGGAAATTCACTCTTCAGCGCTGAGGCGTCCAGGGAGAAGCGCACAGTCTGGCAGACCACTGCTCAGATCGCAGGCAATGCAGAGTCTCGCTGGGTACCGCCGTCACACCAACACTGAAGAGGACGCTCGTCTCGAAGAGTCTTGTCAGTGAGAATGGCTTGAGGAGTGAAGAATTCTCTTGGCTCCGAAGCGAAAACATACTGCGGTTGCGTTCACTTCCTCCTTTTATACTCACGGAGTAGGGCAGAGTAAGCTATGCAAATTTCCGCAGCCCCAAGGCATTGCATGCCACTGGCTCGTGATTAAATACTCGAAGAGGATTGGCTTTCTATGCGAAATCCCCCAATCTCCGTCACTTCTGACGTAACTCGAAGTGACTATGAAAGAGAACAGTATTTTTTGGTTATTTTTTGGTTAGCTTAGAAGGAAATACAGGCATTTAAAGAAAAAAGTCACAACTCCTTTTGACAAACTGGTTATATTAGTTTACTGGAAAAGTTCTGGTTGAACAGGTATAAGTTCAAAAGAAAATAACTCCACAGTCCTTTACGGAAATACACGTTTAAAGGAGTTTCAAATCAACTTCTGCTCAAGACAGTTCAAGTTCAGTGGAGGAACGAGCAACACCACATCGTTATTATTCATGGTTAGTAAATACTACTTTATAAAATATAATGATAGATATAGATTTAAAAGTGTCATTTATCTATTCACATTGATCTAGACTTAATAAACAGCATTGACACATTATTTATACAGTTTTTTTTTTATTGCTCAGCACTAACAGCGCTGCCAACTTTTGAGTTAAGCTTGGTAAGGAGTGGTATTTTTAGTTTGAATTTTGTAATAAAATTGACAGAATTTGAAAGCTCATTTTCATATCATTGTGCCCTACTCTGTGTCGTCTGTCGGTGTCAGTGTTTTTGCTCTGTGATTTTTCACTGTGTGAGAATATGGTTGTGTGACGTGAGTAAGTGTGTGAACACTAGGTGCGTTTCCATTACATATTTTAGCAAAAATGATCTTGTATGAAGGATTAATTTCTCATGCATCTAATCCCATGCCTCCGTTGCTAATTACAAAACATAATTTTAGAGAAACGGAGAGAGAGCGAGAGAGAGAGAAAAGCACGTGTGTCAATATTATGATTCATTTATTAATTCAATTCGTTCATTCTTTTTTTTTTTTTTTTTTTTTAATGAAAGTATAAGGATAGGCAAGTATATGCCTATCAATAAATATTCATTTGTTAAAGGTGCCCTAGAATGGTTTTTTAAATTATTTTATAATGTTTTCTGGGTTGCCCTTATAATGTTAGTATGTTTTTTTAGACCAAAAATAGTCATAATTTAGAAATAAAAGGCATTTTTCCTAGCCTGATTTAGCCTCTGCTGTGAACACCCGGTTTGAAGGGGCGTGTCTGCTGTGTGTAACCGGCCTCTGCTGTGATTGGCTGACATGGTTGCATATGGAATAGCTATGTAGTACATGCGAACTCTCCCTACTACAGCTATTATAGGTTTTTACTATTACAGCTATCGAGATTAACAAATCGTGAGATGTTTTTGAAGTATTTAGATCTATTCCCATCACATAAAGTGTTGCTGTGATGAGCATTGAGCAAGCAAAGGACAGTGAGAGTGTCGATCGCGAGAATGAAGATCTTATCATTGCAATGCAGTTTCTGCCTTCTCTGCTTTCACTAATGCAGACACGATCATGTACATACAGTAAGAGCTTCGTTGTGCAGTGTAACGTGCGTCATTGAATTCATAACGAGTTTGGCAAGTGTCCAGATAAACTCGCGCTGTGATTGTTCTTTGATCGTTTTCTTTCTGTTTATAATTCACAATTTAAATACGATTTTTTTTTCATCCTACTAAAAGAAACTTTGTGAAGTTGATATTTAATCACTGGCCTGACTTACTGATGCAAAAACAGTATTGAACGATTTTAAAGTGAAAGATTACCTGTCTGATCTTGAACAACAATAACACATCAGCTCGATCCGAGGCCAGCTCTTGGCAAGTTGAGGAAACAAGTCATCGTGAAATGGTTGAAAATTTCCAGAGAAAATAAAATTGACCCATTGTTTCTTCAGAGGCTTGGATGAAGGAACTAAAATATTCTTTTGTGTTCATGTGTACATCCAAACACTGAGAAACTGCCATGCTTCGGCTGCGCAGCTCCGTCTCGTCTGTCACTGAACATGGGCTGGCATATGCAAATGTTTGGGGTCGTACATATTAATGATCTGTTACGACTGTTACGTAACAGTCGGTATTATGTGGAGATTCGCCTGTTTTTCAGGGGTGTTTTTCAAAAACGAGATTTATGTAAGAGGGAAAAAACAATGATGTTTGAGACTCACTGTATGTCTGAACTCTTTTTATTTAACTATGCCAAAATAAATTCAATTTCACATTCTAGGGCACCTTAAAATTATCTGCAATAATTACAAAAACCTGTGCAGCAGTATCAATTTATTTATATATTCAGTTTAATTTTCTGTTGATTATAGATAGGACTACTTTATTTATTTGTGTCCATTGATTGTGAAGTTAGACATAGAAAATTGCAGATCAAGCGAATGGAGCTGCATGTTTTTTTCTGATTATGAATTGTATTTTCCGTTATTACAGATAGCTATGCGAAGTGACATGGAACTGTAATGCGGTCGAGACCTGCCGGAACTACTTTACCCGTGCGTTTCCATGACAATAATTACACACCTTAGAACGTTCATCAGCCAATCTGATTCAAGCATTCAACGGCCCTGTCGTATAAATATATAATAATAATATGCGTTTATATTAGCCAATGTTACGCGTCTAAAACGTAATTTTTTCATCTCACGATAATCCTTCCAAAAATCATGGCGACGGATGTTGGTAGTGGGGCATGTGCCGTTATCAATTGTTCATGCTGTTGTGGCTAAATGTGTTTTGGGCAGCTCTATTATACATGCACTTGATACTATCTCCGACTACGCCACCTGAGGAATTTCACCCCAAGACTTTAACAACCTCTACTCAGAAGGCACACGCAGATCCTAACTATAAATAACCCTCAGTTATTCTATTTAGTTTTGGGCATTTAAGATATCATTCTGACATTATCGTAATTCAATATTTCTTAATATTATCTTAATATATATGTTATATTCTTAATTTGTTTATTAGTTTACTATATATTTGGAAGTTTGCTTTGTAACTTTTAGTTATTTAACCTATAGAGACCTTTATTTTGAAAGGCGGCTTGGCGGAAATGCGAACAGATCGCTCGCGCGCAGGAAGCGCGCATATACGGAGATTGCAGACAGACGGAGACACGGAACCATGCGGTCACGGATTCACACATCTGAATAATAGTGTGTTAAGGTCATCTAAAAGTGAATTTAGGCATCTAGTCGCTGTTTATTTTTTATTTTGTAGTATTATTTTTGTTTGTTTTTTAGCACCTGGTTGGAAAGCAGTACAAGGTATAGTTCATGTATATTTATGCACTTGTATAATCAATGCTACATAGCATATCTTGTCCTTATGATTGTTTTATACATGTTTGAGTAATTTATGGCATTTATATTAATGCTAGTAATCATTTAGTGATTTATTGCTATATTTTACTGTTTTGTTTCGTGTATGTGAATTATTTTCAAACTCCAATAATGTTAATTTATCTGTTCTAGCTCTTATAGTGTTGTGAAGGTGTTGTGAAGGCAATGTGAAGGTGTTACGGACAATAAACAGGCAACATCAGTGAGAGAGAGACTTTTCTTTATTCAACCGGGCTGCTACAGTAAGAGCTTATCCTATTTATTCCATTTGCTGATGTAAATGATGACAGACAAGGCATCTAAGTCATGCACTCCTGTGAAAGAAATGGATGCATCAAAACCTTCTCAAAGCAGTGATACAGACGATGAGATAGAAGATCATTCTGATGGTGTAAAGACAGATGAAGTACGTCGCTCTCGTCGTAAACGAATTCCTACAGAAAAGATGGTTGCGTATCAAAGAGAGGAGTCACAAAAGGCAGAGAAAAGGCTCATGCACTCATATGAGCAATGGAAGGCTGAGGCTCGAAAGGCAAGAGAGCAGCTGAAAACCGATATTTCTGAGAGTCAGCTAGCAACACTTATAGACACGTTGGAAAATGAACGAGACAATGTGATGAACGCATACATGAGAATTCGTAGTTATGTTACTCTTCCCACTGATACAAGAAGACGGATTGATGCTTGTGATGCTGTGACGAAGGACATAGTAAAGATTGCATATGAGAGAATCTCGGGTGTTGATGGAGACCTGGATGTTGAAAGAAAAAAGGAGCGTCTTCGTGAATTGCTTGATCGAGATTATGCTCGCTCCGTCTACGGTTCTACAGTCTCGCGTATCAGCTCCAAGTCAAGCACACCCATAAGTCAACCTTCACTAAATTCAATACTGATGGCTAAACGAATAGAGGCAGAAGCAGAGCTTGCAGCAAAGGAAGCAGAGTATGCAGCAATAATGGAGGAAAAGGAACAAAGGGAAGGAATACAACTTCTAGAAGAAAGGCAAAAAAGAGAACTTGATGCTCAAAAGAGTGAGTATGAAAGATTACTAGCGGTAAAGGAGGTAAGAGCAGCTAGAGCCAGACTAAAGGTGTATGACAAGTGGGAAGTTTCGTCTGATGATCAGAATGACGTGCTGCAGCAACCTGTGAGCATTCCCACACAAGTGTATTCATCCTCCATTGAGCCAACACTCAATGCAAAAGCATCATCGCCAACTACCATTGTGGATGTGTCTTACCTTGCACAGGCTGTTCAAGACAGTATAACGCTGAACAGACTTCCTATGCCAGAGCCTACAGTATTCAGTGGTGACCCCATTCACTTTATTGAATGGAAGGCTTCATTTCAATCACTCATCGACAAAAGACACATCTCCTCAGCAGATAAGTTATACTACTTGAAGAAGTATGTCACTGGTTCCGCTCGGAAAACTCTTGAAGGCATGTTTTACAGAAATGATGAGGAAGCCTACAAGGATGCATGGAAAAGACTTCAAGATCGCTATGGACAGCCGTTCATCGTACAAAGAGCATTGCGTGAGAAACTTGCATGCTGGCCCAGAATCCAGCCCAAGGACGCTGAAGGACTCAGAAATTTCTCAGATTTCCTGAATGCATGTAAAGACGCTATGCCTCATGTTAGGAGACTGGAAATACTGAATGACTGTGAGGAAAATAGAAAACTCGTCAGTAAACTTCCTGATTGGGCGGCTGCCCGCTGGAATCGCCAAGCTACGCAAACGCTGAGTGAGACTCAAGAGTTCCCACCTTTCCATGATTTTGCTAAATTCATGTCACTTGAGGCCGAGGTAGCTTGCAACCCAGTCACTTCCTTCTATGCTCTTCACGCTTCTGAAGCTAATAAGGATAAACAGAACCTCAAGGTTAGTAAGAACAAAGCCAATGTCTTCCACACAAAGTTAATCACACAAAATGAGGATCCGAAGCACACTGGTAAAGTATTTAAACCATGTCTGTTCTGTCGAAGCAGTGAACATCAAATTCATGATTGCTCTAAATTCTCTGCAAGGTCTCTTGAAGAACGGAGACAGTTCGTAAAAGATAGTAAGCTGTGCTACGGATGTTTGAAGCTCAGTCACAGTGCCAGAGACTGTCGTTCCAGACATAACTGTGTTATCTGCAAAGGAAGACATCCTACCTGCCTACATGATGACAGCTTCATTAGAAGGGTGAAGTTTTCCCCTGCTCAAAGCCCAGAGAACACGCATGAAAGGGTAGTGACGACGTCTTTAAGTGTAGAATCTGGATGTGCATCTGCTAACACCTCAATGATCGTGCCAGTGTGGTTGTCCTCACAAAATGACCCCACCTCAGAGAGACTCGTCTATGCTCTGTTGGACACACAAAGCGACACTGTCTTCGCCTAACCCTAACCCTAACGGTCACGGATTCACACATCTGAATAATAGTGTGTTAAGTAGTGGTGGGCAGATCGATACTAATATCGATAATATCGATACCAATGTTGGTATCGGTATTGATCGATACCAACGTGAAAATATCGATACTTAAGTTTCAGTTTCTCTCATTTTGCGACCTGACTGTGTTTGTCAAAATGCTGCTGCTGTCACAGAGCAGCGCAAGCTCTCTGTAATCGTCCTCCCAGAGTGCTGCCTTTGGTGCTGCTGCTCTCGTCCCCCTCTCCTGTGTTGTGCCGTCACGTGACTCACCACCACTAGCGCGCTACTCATGACTAATCCCACCCCTACCGCTACGTCAGTCAGGCGCGCGCATTTCCACAGCACAGTCAGAGACGTAGAATGGCAGCAGAGAGAAAGAGGAGTGTTGTATGGCTGTATTTTCAGGCCGAAAATGAGACAACAGCGACTTGTACTATTTGTCGAAAGTCTATAAAATACAGTGGCAATACAACTAATTTGTACAAGCATATGAAAAATCAGACCAGAGAATGCAGAGCTGCAGAAACGGAGAGAGGAGGAGAGAAATCCCCCACCCCCACCCCCTGGCGCTGACAGACCCGCGACTCAGAGGCAGAAGTCACTGCCAGAGGCATTTCAGTTTGGCAGAGAATATCCAGGTAGATAAGAGTGATGAAAGACATATTAGTCATCTTCAGCGTTAGTTAATAATAATTAATCAACAATTATGCTAAGACCTAGAAGTAATACATTAATTCCATTGAAAGCGTGTTATTTAAATGAATGCATTTACTGGAACTGAAACAAATACACTGAATATAATGTAGGTCATATTTGATATTTGAATATAATTACCCTTTTTGTGTTATCTGTGAAAGGGATACTAGTTTCTATATTTAAACTACACATAGATGGGCACCAGACTTAATTATTTTTATTATTTCTCAAAGCCGATTCTCCAAGAGCAGTGGAGATTACAAGGCGCCTAGCAGAAATGATTGTAAAGGACCTGCAGCCTCTTTCCATAGTGGAAGATGTCGGCTTCAGGAATTTTGTAAAGACACTTGAGCCACGGTACAAAATTCCAAGTAGAAAAACTCTGATGGAGGGGAAACTACCTGCACTTTATGAAGACTGCTCCTCTAAGGTCAGAAAGGCATTAAGCAGTGTGGACAATGTTGTGCTGACAACTGACATGTGGACATCAACAGCGACAGAGGCATATTTAACGGTCTCATGCCACATCATAGATGAAAACTGGCAAATGCTGGCATACGTGCTTGAAACGTGCTCTGTTTCTGGACAACACACTGCAGACAATATTTGTTCACAGTTAACCAGAATTGCGGAAGAATGGAGCATTTCAGAAAAGATTCAGGCTGTAGTAACAGACAATGGCGCCAACATGGTTGCTGCTGTGCGTAAAGCAGGTTGGTCACACTACCCATGTTTTGCACACACTTTAAATTTGGTGGTGAAAGACTCTATCAAGGCTCACCCTGACATACTAGAACTCCGAGAGAGAAGTAGTGCTATAGTTAGTTACTTTCACCACAGCACTAGAGCTGCAGACAAGCTAAAAGAAATCCAAAAGCAGCAGAAGTTCCCTGAACATAAACTTCTTCAAGCAGTTGAGACAAGGTGGAACTCTATCTTCTACATGTGGGAGAGATTGTTGGAGCAAAAAGAGGCAGTTACCACAGCCCTCTGTCTACTTGGCAAGAGCTCGCTTTGCTTGAATGAGGAGCAATGGTCTGTTATCAGTCTCTCTATTGACGCACTGAGACCATTTGAAGAAGCAACCAGGGAGGTATCTACTGAAAAACATGTTTCAGTTTCGAAGGTGATTCCCCTGGTTTCAGTGCTCCTGAGATCATGAAAAGTCATGAAATTTCATTTAGATTTAGGCTGAAGACGCATCCACCTTAATTATTAGAAAGTATCGGTATCGGCGATACTGACCCTGTATTTACTTGGTATCGGATCGATACCAAATCTAGCGGTATCGCACACCTCTAGTGTTAAGGTCATCTAAAAGTGAATTTAGGCATCTAGTCGTTGTTTATTTTTTATTTTGTAGTATTATTTTTGTTTGTATTTTAGCACCTGGTTGGAAAGCAGTACAAGGTATAGTTCATGTATATTTATGCACTTGTATAATCAATGCTACATAGCATATCTTGTCCTTATGATTGTTTTATATATGTTTGAGTAATTTATGGCATTTATATTAATGCTAGTAATCATTTAGTGATTTATTGCTATATTTTACTGTTTTGTTTCGTGTATGTGAATTATTTTCAAACTCCAATAATGTTAATTTATCTGTTCTAGCTCTTACGGTGTTGTGAATGTGTTGTGAAGGTGTTGTGAAGGCAATGTGAAGGTGTTACGGACAATAAACAGACAACATCAGTGAAAGAGCGACTTTTCTTTATTCAACCGGGCTGCTACACTAACCATGGATGAATCAGAGACAATGGTAGTCGTACAAAAGTTTATTAATTGGTAAGACACAATAATTTTAAAAGGTGTTGGCCAGCAATCACTCTCATCTCTTTGTTAAATCCTATCGTTGGCAGCAGAGGAACCTGGGCTTACCAACAGGGGCAGTCTCAAGATATCACCCTTAGAAAAATCACTCTTTTCACAGTGCACACACACCCACAAGCACACACTCAGCAACTCATGTCAGAGAAGACCACGACTCACAGTGAGGATGCCACCACCAAAAGATCACTCGTCTGGCCCCCGGGTGCCCAGGTCCTGCCGACAAATGAAGAGGAGACAGTAAGAGAGAGCATTGATATGCACAGAAAACAAAATACAACAAATTAATGTAATGCCCAGAAGGGACCAACTATTTGATCACCATCCAGTCACCACAATCAAAAACGCAAAGAAAACAAAAGATAAACTCAAATTTAAAAAAAAAAAATCACTAAATGAAATAATCCAATAAATTAGGCAGTTTGACTCAAGCAAACAGTGTTTGCAAGCCACACATTAATTCACTGGTCACAATTGAAATACAAAAATACAGATTCAAAACATACTCGAACATGGAAATCAATGAAAGAAATAAAAACACTAAGCATATCACACTTCCTTACTGAGCCTAAGCCCAGAAAGTTCACTTTAAAAATAAAGTCATGAGAAACGTTTCAGTCCCGTGCAAGACGCGGGGAAATCAGTGGAAACAGAACAGCAGTCGTTGATGAAGGAGGACGTTGGAGCAATCAGCACTTTAGGATTAGGCACAGCATGTAATACTCATTCAGAACGCCGCTATTTCCCTTAACGTGCGCAGCAAAACATGCTGTTTCCGGTCCGGATCACATCGCAAACTATGCGGTGGATAGAGCCAAATGTCTCTGACAAAACTCATTGGCCGGAACGCAGATAGGTCGTACACTGTCTCAATAGTCCACACCTGACTCTATGGGAAGCACCCACACCCAGTAGACATCACAGCCATTAGATAGCAGCTTCAGCGGTGTTTACGGGCAACCCATTCAACAGTGCACTCTGGCCAGGAAAGCAGCAGGGCGCGAGGGTGACGTCACAGCCCCAGAAAATGACACACATCAATAAACTGGTAGTTTGTGCTCTTATACGCAACAGGTGACAGGCCATTGGCCAAACCACAAACAAGTAGGAGGGGTCATAACCTATACTGCTACACTGTGATTAATTGATTGAGCTTTTAGCACGGTGTACCACGTATTAGCACCATACTTTAATTGCACAAGAGATTGGGGGTCTCTAAAAAAAACAACAACTTGCATCACAATGTGTAATTGTGATTGTCAAAACATTTCGTAAACAATTTTTACATGGTATTTCAATTGAATTCTTGGATTTGATTTCAATCTTGATTCAATATTAACTCATTTGGATAAATATTAGGTAGGCTACAGTAAATAGCCTGCATGTTAATTTTTCTCAAGAAAAAATATATCTCACATAATGCTGTAAACAGAAATTAAATGTAGTGCTTCACTAAAATAACAAGCAATGATAAGTAAACATAATAAATATGTAATATAGTGCACATATTTAGCAAAATATTCCTGCTATTTTTCTAGCCAATAACGTGCAGGTCATTAAATGGCTTTCCTGAGGTAAATGTAACGCTCTGGGACATTATTGTTCTCCTGCTGTTTTATTGACCTCTTTCCGGGGTTGAAAAACACTGATTGATCGATATTATGTATGAGACAAAGTTGTATAAGTTGTGATTCTTTAAAAAAAAGTAACAGATGATCGGAATTTCGTAATAAAATGGACATAACCTGAGAGCTGATATTTGTTTCATCAATAGTAACCTGCTCTGTAGTCTGTCGGTCTCAGTGTCCTCTTTGCTCCACGATTTTTCTTTGCGTGAGAGAATGGATGTGTTGCAGGAGGGGATGAAGGTAGAGCAAAACTCGAGAGCACGTAGATGTGAATTTGAGAACTTGTACATTAAATATTTGTACTTGTTCACTAAAATTTACACTCACAGCTCCAATGCGAAAACTTGTAAAATACAAATCTGAAGTTGAATGATGAAATTTGCACTTGAGGCAGGGGAAGATCTAGAAAACAAATCACGGGGTGGCAAGCAGGGTCAGGGATCATTTCTGGGGTGGTGAATGTTTATAGCGGGGGTATGTTTTGCTTGATCGCATGTGTAAACAAGCCTACATCATGTCCTCATACAGTGAAAAGCTGAAAACACCACGAGCGTCACGTTTGCTACGCTTCAGTGTGTGTGTAGTAGAGCCGCATTGAGTGCTCATTCCCAGAGACGCGCAGAACTAGGGTGACCACCCGTCCCGCGTAGCGCGTGCGCGCACAGCGTTTGAAGCCCAATTCATGCGTCCCGCAAATTGAGACCGTGTCACGCATAATCAATGCTTGCTCAAAAAAAAAAAAAAAAAAAAAAGTCGGTCACTCTATATCCTCGAGACCCAGGCAGCCAAACGTTGTGCCTGAACTCGTTCACGTTTATGAACTCGTTCATATTGTGGGTGAACTGAACGTATTGTTTTACTGTCTGTCATGATTAACGTGTGAACTCGTTCATTCTGGTGTCTGTGAACGTACGCTCTCTCAGTTTAACTTCGTTCAGTGGGGTGCCAGATTTCTATAGAGCCTTCCAGGCAAAAGCCCGGCTAAACCTCAACGTAAACAGGGCTTAATATGTAGCGAAAAAAACACCCAATCTGGCAACACAAGCCACCAGTGTCGCACCGCGGCCGCCGTCGACAAAGGCGTCATATGATAATTTAAACGGATTTTATAACGAGGTCGGTGAAGATGGGAACAATCTTACATTTCTGTGCAAACTTTGAACTGAACTAGTTCATTTTAAAATGTGTGAACTAAACTTTGAACTAGTTCAGAAAGTGAGAACTTCCCCAAGACCATAGACATACTGTATGTCTATGCCCCAAGACTGGTTGCCACTCCCACGTGACCTGCTGACTAGGTTGATGTCAACTTTTTCATTGTTGTCATGACAGCACACCTTGTCGTTCCGTGAACCTCTGGAGTTGTGAGTTTAGACTTTTTTTCGACTTTTTTTAAAACTGTTCCTGTGGTGTTGAGGAACTATAATTCCTGTTAATCCTATAATTTTATATTTTTATTTATTTAAAGTGAATTAATTGTAATGAAAATAAATCAAATTAAATAGCTAAAGTAAATCGGAAGTGGAAGTGCATCTGTCAATTCATTGAATGTTCAAAATATTCATTTTATTTAGAAAAAAAAATACACATTGGTTGGCCTATTCATGAGAATATATCAGCAATTACAGATGTTTAGGAAATAGGGCATTATTAATGTATGTGCTAAGGTATGTGCTTTTTTTTTTTTTAACAATTATTCATGTACAAACAGTAAGGCAATAGTAACAATTCTAGATATGGGTAAACCACTATCAGAGTCTTCCCGTGGGATGGGGGCACCGCCGCGCCAAGCAGTGTCCCACATTGTCCCTCAGAAACATACCCCTTGTCCCCCCTTGGGCTTATTAGCAGGTGGTCACCCTACGCAGAACAATTGCAGTCTCTTTGAGCTTTAATATTCACAAACACTAGTCCATATCAAGATTTGATTCATTGTACAGCTCTACTTTTGATTTATTCATTCAAAACATGGCGTATACCTGCGTATCACGTAGACTACACCACAGGGTAGTTGGATGTTTATGTCATTTCAGGTGTATTTAGTGAGTGTTATTTCAGTCTAACTGTTTATGCAGTTCTAAGATGTTTTCTTTCCAGAAGTACCACTACCGTATTATTGTTATTGGTGATGCCTTATTTGCATTGTTCTTTATTATTGCACACAAAAAGAGGCGACAAATTTTACTTTTATATTTCCTTTATTTTGGGGTGAACAATTTGCTGTGTGATCCAAAGATATACTGGCACTGTATTTTGTTTTATTGTGAGTCTTCTGCCCTATGAACAGTAAAAGAAACAGAAACTCCTAACTAATTATAAGGAATAAATACAAACCCCACTTATATTTGTTGGTCCTTTGTCATTTTCATGCGGCCACATATCCTGAAGATTATCTACCTATAGGCCTCTTGCAAATCTAAAGCTACAGCAATATCTGTGTGTGCAAAGATTTATTAATTTATGCTGTTTCTACATTATTTTGGAGGTTTAATGTGAAAGTATTACAATATCAAAATATATTTAAAACTTTACCGTTTATCGCGATTACCAAAAAAATGACCAAAAATAATAATAATTAGTAAATTTTAAAAAACAATTGATTGACAGCACTTATACTCTGCTGTATTTTTTGTATTTTTGGAAAGTGTCTGATAACAGACGATTCATTATAGACATTTGTGTTCTTGTCCAACAGCTGTAAGTCAGTAAAGGACAATGGCTTCTGTTGTCTGTTGCTGCTGTTCTGATAACACACTAGATGAAGGAGGTAACAGTGATAAAAGAAAAAAAGAACAAATCAGAAATGTTAAAGTTGTGATTTAAGCACTGTAATTAATCTCTCTATCTGTATTCCAGTCCAGATGAGCAGCAGTGTTGATGTGAAAGCTGAAACAGGAGCAACTCTAAACGCTCCTGTACTTGCTAGAAGCACCTTCACAGCCCCAGTGACCTTCAACTACAGCTCAAACACTGCGGGAAATGGTAATGTAGTTTGTATATATATAAAATAATGACTATAATACTGTCACGGTGTGAGGTGGTGGAGTGCAGGAGTGCAGGCAGAAGGAATAGGAGGAGTCCAGATGAACGTGAAGATACTAATTTTAATCAAAAATACAGGTAGGAGGACAGGGAATCTCCGGGTAACATACAACATCGACCGACAAAGACAGACTGAATGGGAAGGAACTAAATACACAGAGGAATCAAACTAAACGAGGTGAAAACAGGTGAAACAGATGAATACAGGACGCTGAACGGGAGGCTGATGAGGGAGTGAGTTCAGGTGTGGAGACAAGAGGATCCTGGGAAGTGTAGTGCTGGAGACGCAGACAGGATGGTGCAGACGAAGGACTGTGACAGAACTCCCCCCTCCCGGGAGGCGTGACCTCACGCCGCATAACAGAGGAAGGAGGGGGGACGAACTGGGGGCTGGGCGGGGCGTGGCCAGGGCGGAGCAGGCTGAGGGCGTGGCCAGGGCGGAGCAGGCTGAGGGCGTGGCCAGGGCGGAGCAGGCTGAGGGCGTGGCCAGGGCGGAGCACGCTGAGGGCGAGACCAGGGCGGAGCACGCTGAGGGCGTAGCCAAGGCGGAGCAGGCTGAGGGCGTGGCCAGGGCGGAGCAGGCTGAGGGCGTGGCCAGGGCGGAGCAGGCTGAGGGCGTGGCCAGGGCGGAGCAGGCTGAGGGCGTGGCCAGGGCGGAGCAGGCTGAGGGCGTGGCCAGGGCGGAGCAGGCTGAGGGCGTGGCCAGGGCGGAGCAGGCTGGACGGTCTCCGGCACAGACTGGACGGTCTCTGACGCGGGCTGGACGGTCTCTGGGGCTGGGCTGGTCGGGCCCAGCAAAGAAGAGAGCTCGGGCTCGGAGAGACTGGACGGGACCAGCAGTGAAGAGCATACAGTCTCCGGAGGGCTGGACGGAACCAGCAGTGAAGAGCATACAGTCTCTGGAGGGCTGGACGGAACCAGCAGTGAAGAGCGTTCAGTCTCTGGAGGGCTGGACGGAACCAGCAGTGAAGAGCATACAGTCTCTGGAGGGCTGGACGGAACCAGCAGTGAAGAGCATTCAGTCTCTGGAGGGCTGGACGGAACCAGCAGTGAAGAGCATACCGTCTCTGGAGGGCTGGACGGAACCAGCAGTGACGAGCGTTCAATCTCTGGAGGGCTGGACGGAACCAGCAGTGAAGAGCATTCAGTTTCTGGAGAGCTGGACAGAACCAGCGGTGAAGAGCATTCAGTCTCTGGAGAGCTGGGCGGAACCAGCAGTGAAGAGCGTTCAGTCTCTGGAGAGCTGGACGGAACCAGCGGCGAAGAGCATTCAGTCTCTGGAGAGCTGGACGGAACCAGCGGTGAAGAGCATTCAGTCTCTGGAGAGCTGGACGGAACCAGCGGTGAAGAGCATTCAGTCTCTGGAGAGCTGGACGGAACCAGCTGTGAAGAGCATTCAGTTTCTGGAGAGCTGGACGGAACCAGCGGTGAAGAGCATTCAGTCTCTGGGGAGCTGGACGGAACCAGCGGTGAAGAGCATTCAGTCTCAGGAGAGCTGGACGGAACCAGCGGTGAAGAGCATTCAGTCTCTGGAGAGCTGGACGGAACCAGCGGTGAAGAGCATTCAGTCTCAGAAGAGCTGGACGGAACCAGCGGTGAAGAGCATTCAGTCTCTGGAGAGCTGGACGGAACCAGCAGTGAAGAGCATTCAGACTCTGGAGAGCTGGACGGGACCAGCAGTGAAGGGCATTCAGTCTCTGAAGAGCTGGACGGAACCAGCAGTGAAGGGCATTCAGTCTCTGGAGAGCTGGACGGAACCAGCGGTGAAGAGCATTCAGTCTCTGGAGAGCTGGACGGAACCAGCAGTGAGGGCTCAGACTGGACGGTCTGGACGGTCTCTGGCTGGACGGTCTGGACGGTCTCTGGCTGGACGGTCTGGACGGTCTCTGGCTGGACGGTCTCTGGCTGGACGGTCTGGACGGTCTCTGGCTGGACGGTCTGGACGGTCTCTGGCTGGACGGTCTGGACGGTCTCTGGCTGGACGGTCTGGACGGTCTCTCGCTGGACGGTCTGGACGGTCTCTCGCTGGACGGTCTCTCGCTGGACGGTCTCGACGGTCTCTCGCTGGACGGTCTCGACGGTCTCTCGCTGGACGGTCTCGACGGTCTCTGGCTGGTTGGTCTCTGGCGCTGGCGGGACGGTCACTGGCGCTGGCTAGACGGTCACTGGCGCGGGCTGGATGGGGCTGGACGGAACCAGCGGTGAAGAGGGCTCTGACCGGTAGGTGATGACGGCAGGGGTGGGGATGATGGTGGGTGTGTGTGGTTGAGTGGTGCTGTCATCTTCAGCCTCACCAACGGTGAAGGCTGACCCACTCAACCACAACACATGATCCAGGTATCCGGCGAAGGTTCCTGGAAACGCTGCTGCTGGGGCTTGCCGGTACAGATGATCATCCAAACCCAGCCAAAAGACTGACTTTAGAACATCATCCGACCAACTTACCCCAGCAGAGAGCTCCAGGAACCTGACGACGTACTCCTCACAAGTTCGTCCGTCCTGGAAAAGGTTGATGGTGGTGAGAGCCGGGGTTAGGAGAAGTCCCATATTGTCACTGTTGTGGTCGGTCGATCTGTCACGGTGTGAGGTGGTGGAGTGCAGGAGTGCAGGCAGAAGGAATAGGAGGAGTCCAGATGAACGTGAAGATATTAATTTTAATCAAAAATACAGGTAGGAGGACAGGGAATCTCCGGGTAACATACAACATCGACCGACAAAGACAGACTGAATGGGAAGGAACTAAATACACAGAGGAATCAAACTAAACGAGGTGAAAACAGGTGAAACAGATGAATACAGGACGCTGAACGGGAGGCTGATGAGGGAGTGAGTTCAGGTGTGGAGACAAGAGGATCCTGGGAAGTGTAGTGCTGGAGACGCAGACAGGATGGTGCAGACGAAGGACTGTGACAAATACAATATATATGATAATAATATAATATAACTATATAATATAATATCTGGACTTTCTGATACACACTATTTATTAACAATAATATATGAAATAATGCTTGCTGTGAATCCTATTCATAAGGAAGTTTAGTGTGTAGCCATATTTTTCAGAAATGCTTTAGGTACTTGCCACTTTATTCTTCTGTGTAACTGTATCTATTGTCTCTTTTCATTTGCATAAATGTTCTCATTTTCTCTTTCCTCACAGAGCCACAAAAAACCTTGGCGAAGGAGAAAACAGAAAAACAATTAAAAGGTGCAACCATCATTTCTTCACTATAGAGGTCTTAAAGGATTTAGACATGTTGGATGTATTTTGAAGAGAAATGTCAAAAACTTTTGATAAAGTTGTGGGGCGTTTAAATTTACATTTGTAGTGACAGTTAACATTAGCCCTAGCTGTAACCCAACCCTTGACCCAAAAGCTAACTCTAACCCCTATAATCCTAAGCCTTCAGCAAACCCATAACTCAGATCATTAACAGTAAATGTGGGAATCGGCCAGAACAAAGTGTAGTCACAGTAAATCCATAGTCTTGTATTAAATTACAGCACATAGTAAAGGCACATAATAAAAAGTGTGGGCTAAAAATAAAACTCTTTTTGCCTGTAATTTAATTTGCTTACGTTATTTTCAAAACAGAGGATTTGCAAATATTTTTGCAAAAACACAAAACCAGCATGCGGGAGAAAGCTAAATGTATTTTTGAGGGGAAAGAGGAAAATGAAGCAGATCTCAAAGCGGTTTACACAGACCTGTTCATCACAGAGGGAGATATGGAAACGGTCAATCAGGAACATGAGGTTCTGAAGATTGATGATGCTTTCAAGAAAAAACAAACACAGGACAAACCAATCAAATGCAATGATATTTTTACTGCATTGAAGAAAACCGATGAGAAAAAGAATGTGCTGACAAAGGGCGTCGCTGGCATTGGAAAAACTGTCTCTGTGCAGAAGTTCATCCTGGACTGGGCTGAAGGAAAAGCCAATCAGAATATAGACTGTGTGTTCCTGCTCCCATTCAGAGAGATTAATTTGATGAAAGATGAAGAGTTCAGTCTCCATAAGCTTCTGCTGGAATTTTATTCTGAACTGAAGGACCTGGAGGAATCAGAGTTATATAAGGGATGCAAGCTAGCATTTATATTTGATGGACTTGACGAGAGTCGGTTGCCTTTGGATTTTGAAAATAATAGATCATTAAACACCGTTGAGAAAGAGTCATCTGTAGACGTGCTGTTTACAAGTCTGGTCAAAGGGACTCTGCTTCCATCAGCTCTCGTCTGGGTGACCTCACGACCAGCAGCAGCCAATCAGATCCCTCCTCGGCATGTGGGTTTGTTCACAGAGGTGAGAGGATTCACTGACCCGCAGAAGGAGGAATACTTCAGAAAGAGATTCCAAGATGAGACTGTGTCCTCCAGAATCATCTCACACATTAAGACGTCTCGTACTCTCTACATCATGTGCCACATTCCCGTCTTCTGCTGGATCACGGCCAAAGTCCTTCACAATATTCTCATCAAGAACAATACAGAGAACATCAGCACAACACTCACTGAAATGTACATTCACTTCCTGAAGATACAGATGAGCATGAAGAGCCAGAAGTACGATAGAAAAACAGAAAGACAACAAACAAAGCTCTTACAGTCAAATAGAAACATTATATTAAAGTTGGCCAAGCTAGCGTTTGAACAGCTGAAGAAGGAAAACGTTGTGTTCTATGAGGAAGATCTGGAAGAATGTGGTATTGATGTGAGTAAAGACTCTGAGTTCACAGGAATGATCGCTGAGATCTTTAAGAAGGAACACGGACTTCATGAGTCAAAGATCTTCTGCTTTACACATCTGAGTGTCCAAGAGTTTCTTGCTGCAGTGCATGTGTTCCTCTGTTACCTGAACAAGAACATGCAGGAGCTGCAGTTCTTCTTTGATGAGCCCAAAGAGGATATCACATTACATGAGCTACTGCAAAAGGCTGTTGATAAAGCCATCGAGAGTAAGAGAGGACATCTGGACCTCTTCCTGCGGTTTCTGATGGGCATTTCACTGGAATCCAGTCAGAAACTGCTCAAAGGCCTGATCACAGACACTGAAGACAAGACAGACACTGAAGACACCACAGAGAGCATCAGACAAACAACTGGATACATTAAACAAAGACTAGACCAGGACATCTCAGAGGAGGCTTCAGTCAACCTATTTTACTGCTTACTTGAGCTGAAAGATAATTCCTTATATGAGGAAATCCAGAGATACCTCGGTCCAGATGAAGATCCAGGAAGAAAACTCTCCTCTTCAATGTGCACAGTGCTGGTCTACACACTGCTGATTTCAGAGAAGGTGCTGGACGAGTTCGACCCAAAGAGGTTCACTTCATCATGGAACTACGAGAGACTCATTCCAGCTGTGAGATGCTGCAGAAAAGCCCTGTGAGTAATTACACAATTTCACAACAATTAAAAGATAAAATACAGTTCAGTGAAATATCTTGTCAACTCCACATACTCAGGTTTTGCTTTCTCATTCGCTGATTCACTGTGTATGAAAAGGTGTCTCATAACTATGATGTCTTGCAGACACTTTCCCCTGTGTGTCCTGTAGTGTGAATGAACCAGTGATGTTTTCTCTAAACAGACGAGGTAGACAAAGCCTCCTAAAAAACTTCATGACAAAATAATCAACAGAAAAAAATCAGGGTTCACACAATTTTATAATGTAATTTTTCAGTCATTAATATTTAAATAATACCTGCATATCCTCTAGAAAGTTTTATAGTTATCCTGATATAGTATAAATCATTTTCATTCTTTTGAACTGTTTGTTTCAATTCACAGGTTTAAAATCAATGAAATAAGGTCATAAAACCCACATAAACATTTGTTCACTGGACTTGAACAAAGTCCTCAATTTTCCTTATACAAGATTATTAACCCTAACCTTAATCATAATGAAAAATTACGATGCTTGGAAAGCAATATTTTCAGATAATGTCGTCCTCTGGCGTTTCACATAAAGGAAGACGAGTGGCACAAAAGAATATTTCCAGAGATTTTCCAGTTGTTGTTTTTTATCACTTTCATAAAAAAATAAAAAAAAATTTAAAAACCTTAAAAAAAAAAACGTGTAGCCTCAGAATAAACAATAGTTTTAATGGCGAGGGCTTAGGCCGGAGACACACTGGCTGCGTGGCGAAAGCGTCTCGTAAGCGTGGCATGTCCGTTTTTATTTCGGCTCCCATGTTAACAGATTAGTAGCCTGACTTCGTCATACTCATATTGCTGTCGGAATATGAGTCTGAAACTCCTCCGTATGGCTTTGATTATGAGGCGTGTCTTAACCGAACCAGGAAAAAACCAACTCTGCACTCAATTGGATAATCGGTAAACCTACAACCAATCAGAGCAACGCAGTAAGTCAGCTACTTTGCATGCAGTTGTCAACTACAGAACTTAATCAGGGTGGCTACAGGTATAACCAATTTAAATTTAAGACTTTTTAATACCACTTCTAAATTAAATTTAAGACCAAACTTACGATGGAAATATAAATTAAAACTGAAAATACACAGTAATATTTCCAAGTAAACACACTGTCTGTTCAAAAATATGGTGAAATGACAATAACCAATTGTCAATTGCGTACGTGCGGTCGCCTGTGGTGAAGTACAGTGGAGTGAAAAGAAATATAGAAGGCATTTTTA
Source organism: Pimephales promelas (assembly GCF_988280905.1). Taxonomy (NCBI): domain Eukaryota; kingdom Metazoa; phylum Chordata; class Actinopteri; order Cypriniformes; family Leuciscidae; genus Pimephales; species Pimephales promelas. The sequence continues at coordinate 28,744,883 of NC_142792.1, read as the reverse complement.
TAATAAAGTATAATATCATGATTTTTGATCATGGATCATTCAATAGATGATAAACAAACTCATAGTAGGGGAATCGTCCTGGTAGTAAAGCTTGTGGGGGACACTGCTGGAAAAAACAGCAATGCAAGTTTGAGAGGAACGCCTCCGACAAATCTCACGAGAATCACAACATGCTTTACGGCAACGACGTCACACACATCAACAACAACATATGAAGCATGAAGACACTTGCGCGCATTTCAGACGTGATACTCGACGATGGAAAAAGCAAAGAAAACGCGGTCGGTAGAGAATGAGCCTCTCTGCTCAACCCGTAAATTAATGCATCGATCCGCAAGTTTTGTTTGAGTTCTTTAATGGTCTAGTGGTAGATCTTTTGTGTCAGAGGTTACAGGTTATACGTGTTTTTCTCTCTCATCAAAACTGAATATGTTCATCAGTGGTTACAGTCTATATCAAGCAGGGACACGTTTGTGTGCATTTTATTTTGTGATTTCACTGGAATGAATAAAGAGTCTCCGCAACTGCGATAGATTGAAGAGCGCGTCTGAGTGAAGACTACGCGTGCGCCGCCACGAGAGACACGATGTATCCATGACACTGATAGCAGCATATTTAATGACAAAAATGCACACTATGCAAGATTTGTGCCTTAATATAACAGCTTCAAATGGGTATCAGGCTGTGAGTGCAGAGATGCTCTGCGTGAGTGGTATTTACGACAGTGACATTAAATACAAGTACTCCACTGTGACTCTAGGGGTCGCTGTTTGACAAAAACTGAATTCCTGCATAGTGTGCCTTTAAGTCTTAAGATTGAAAGTCCCAATACTGTAAAACTCGACGTACATCCACATCACATGTTAATACAGCGTTAGAATTACACTCACAGGACACGTATTCGCAATCACAAAAGTTCATTATTTGCTCATGCTTTAAAGCTTTGCCGGGTAAACATTTTATTGGCGTTCTTTTCTGACATGATGCACTTTTTCTAAACACGTACTGAAGCGCGCGTGCTCTGTCAAACAGCGCCTAACTGGATTTTATCTTTTGCGTCTGATTTTTGTTGGGCCAGACCCATCTGATAGCGATAGGGGGCGAGACAGAGAGAGAGCTACGTGGAAAAATATGCACCAAACAAGCCACCCTATTTTCCTTCGGTGGTCCTTTCCATAAATATGGAACGGTCCCTTATAGGGATGGGAATTGAGAACCGGTTCCACTCGAGAACCGGTTCTAAGTTTTACGATCCATCGATATTGTATGCCCTCGACGTTAACGATTCCTCTTATCGATGGTCCTGCTCTGACTCAACCATAGCATGTAGGCTATAGACTGTAAACTCACAACTGTCCCTGTTGTATTTTTTCACAACTGTCCCAAGCGAATTTTTGTACCGCCAAAGCCTGATTTGATCGGTGAGTAAAACTGTCTCTCTCTGTAGTGATGAAATGCTGCACTTGTGACAGCGCACATGTTAAACTGAACAAGCAGTGAGAGAGAGAGAGAGGTTGCCAGCAAACGTGCGCACGCACTCTCTCTCAGGCTTCACCGTCTCAAAACTAAGCGCTGTCTTGCTCTCTCTCTCTCCCTCGCACATATTAATCAAAATAATTGACACAATGGTAAGGTCAGGAGACTAAAGTATCATGTGGAGCATTGGGAGATTTGTTTTTCCAGAATTACCGCTGGCCGTGAATTGTGCTAAAATAGGCCTCCATTGCCTTATCTTCTCTTAAAAGCGCTCCGCACATTCAGCTGACATAAACCACACTTCAAATAAACAAAAAAAAAAAAAAAAAAAACGATCCAGGGATGAAATGTTTTCTTTGATGACACACATCTTGTGGGATGTCCCAATCGCCGGGATAATCACACAACGCGCACACGTCCGATGATGACACGTTCAATTCCCGAACTTACGACTCATTTGAACCCATTCGTTTTAATGAAGGGTTAGATCTTCCAACACTGAACTCACAAGACTTATAATCGTTGAATAACTAATCGTAAAACTTTTTAATAAGGTTCCATTTATTACATAAATAACATAAAAAGTGCAGTTTGCTTAGTCAAGTGTAAGGTTTACAACAAATAAAACCACTTGTTTTCCCCCCTGAAAAAGCATATGACAACTTTTTCCCACACAGTGCTATCAGGAATCGATAAGAGAATCGTTAAAGAATCGAATCTATAAGCAGAATCGTTAGTGCCATTGATATCGATAAAATCTTATCAATTCCCATCCCTAGTCCCTTAGTTTGTTCAGGTGTATTTGATAAGGGTTTGAGCTAAACTCGGCCAGAAAGTGGATCTCAAGGGGCTGAGCTGAGAACCCCTGTTATAAACCCTACATGAAAAACACATTAATATTGCTGTTTGTTTTGTTCTCCACACAGGTTACATAGCTGTAATCTCACTGTTCAATCTTGTGAGAGTTTGTCTTCAGTTCTTCAATCCTCAAACACCATCCTGAGAGAGCTGGACCTGAGTAACAATGACCTGCAGGATTCAGGAGTGAAGCTGCTTTCTGATGGACTGAAGAGCCCAAACTGTCAGCTACAGATACTGAGGTCTGAACTCAAATACTTGCATTTGATTTTATCTTGCATTAATTATGTAAAAATCACTCTGCTAAGATTTATTCTGTATGCAATTACATTGTGCTTTTCTTGTTCAGATGTGCCATGTGTAATTTCACTGCTTAGTCCTGTGAGAGTTTATCTTCAGTTTGACTTCAGTTACAACAGAGGATATAATGGGGATAAAGGAGAATTAATTTGTTACATTTATATAACACTTTTTTAGGTGCTGTCTATGAAGTAATATATCTAATAGACCAACGCTACTTTTGTGTCATCGAAGGGTAACGCCCCTTTTTGGGGGAAAACAAACGGATTCCCCTGAGAACAGAACTCGCTCTAGATCTGCAAAGTTTCTTGATAACAAAAATGGCACAGACATACACACTCTCTTTGCCGGCCGAGGACCGTGAGCGGTATTTAAAGAAACTACTGGATACGGGGTTACAGAGGTGTCCCTTTGAAATAGTTGAAAACTGGATTAATGACCCCACGCAGTGGCCAAATATGGACTATTCAGACCACTATCTCATGGAATCACCAAGTAAGTAGTCTATTTTTTTGTCATTAACACACTCACACTATGACAAACTAGACTATGAGGCCTATCACTTGGACCATATTTAACTTGATTCAAGCTATTGACATAGTTTTGTTGTTGACTAGCTATACTAGTTAGAAAGACGACTCTGCTAGCTGCTACATGATTAGCTCAATGCCGTACACTCTAAACCTTTTTACAATTTTCAAAGTCCTAGCACTTTCTAGACACAAGCAGAAACCAGCCAAGTCCACTTTAGTTTTTTTTAGTAAAATCAGTTAACAGCCAAGGTAGTGTGCCTATTGAGAGCTAATCACATAATGTTAGCTGCTAGCAGCTTCTTCTTTCTAACTAGTATAGCTAGTCGACAACAAAACTATGACGCCATGTCAGTTGGATCATATTTAACTTGATTTAAGCTATTGAGATAGTCTAGTTTGTCATACTTTGAGTGTGTAATGACAAAAAATAGGTTACTTGGTGATTCCACGAGATAGTGGGAGATGTCTGAATAGTCCATATCTGGCCACTGCGTGGGGTCATTAATCCACTTTTCGACCGTTTCAAAAGGAACACCTCTGTAACCCCGTATCCAGTAGCTTCTTTAAATACCGCTCAAAGTCCTCGGCCAGCAAAGTGTATGTTGCTGCCATTTTTGCTATAAAGAAACTTTGCAGATCTAGAGGGAGTTCTGTTCTCAGGGGAATCCGTTTGTCTTCCATCAAAAAGGGGCGTTACCCTTCAATAACGCAAAAGTAGTATTGGTCTATTAGTGAATTAATTATATATATTTATATAGCTGTGGTCCGCAAACTGATAAGAGAAAAACGCGCAGTGGATCAAGCGCACGGCGGCACAGATGTGTGACCTGGTCGAGCGCAACCCTTTCACAGACATCAGTGGAAAGTTTGTTGTTCGGTCGGATATATAAATGGCACAATACAAATACAATGGCACAAACATAGAACCTGTATACAAATACAAAACGAAGCAAGTATTTACTAACTTTAACTGAAGAGAGAGAGAGAGAGATAGCCCACTTCTACTGTATGCTCTTGATTGCTGATCGTTCACTCAGCACACGTGTCATTTGGATTAAAACTAAATCGTATCTGTAAGTAAAACATGAACTGTTACGTGATTTATGTATAACGAGTGGTTTCTTACATGATCACAGGACATTTACAGGTCAAGAAATTTCATGAACGCAAACATCGGAAGCCCGCGCTCTGAAAGTGCCACTCACAGTGTGTGAATTGAATTGAATTATCTTTCATGTCTTGCACTTTAATGGACAAATTCCCATAAAATTATGTAAAACATGCATCTTGGTGAGTATCCTGGTAAACATAGTTGGTTATATCTTTAATATGTGTCATCAAAGTAAACGCACGTACAGTACAACAGGCTCTATTGGATGTGCAGCAGCAGGTCAGCAGCAGCCTAATAAAAGCCTAATGTTTCTGACTGTTAATCAAACTACAAACACAGTAATCACTCCCTGCTATTGACTGAATTACTTTAGTAACTTTATAAAAGATTCATCTATATTTAATTTATACAGTGATGAATATGCATTTACATTTATTCATTTAGCAGACACTTTTATCCAAAGCGACTTACAAATGAGAACAATAGAAGCAGTTAAAGGGTAATTCCACTGGTGGAGACATGAATATGTAGTGAAAGTGGGTCATATATTTAGTAGAATAGTATAATTTTTTAAAATTTGGGTCCTTCTTGGCCAATAAAAGGCAGAAAATGACTTTTTAGTGCTTGTGGATTGCAACAATCCCCATAGTGCATTGCAATGCTCAGCTCCGCAGGCCACTCCCACTACTCCGCCCATCACTGTAGACTAGAGTTGAGCTCCACTCTACGCTACCGCCTGGAAATAATTTCGTACAATGAAACCAGATAATGTGCGCTAATATAATATGACGACGTAAGAGCATCAAGGTGGCGCCTGCGCCATCAGCCAATGGGTTGGCGTGATTCTATATGGGCTTCAGACAATCGGCACACTTACTCTGCGTTGGGGCCAATTACCAAGATCAGAGCCCTCTCCCCGGACAGCAAGTCAAATATGTTTACCAATTAAATCTATCCGACTGATTTGTAAGTGTGAACTCGTGAACTAAAAAATCCTGATGTTTTCAGTGCTGATTCGGTGGTGACGCCGTGTTCATGTAACCAGAGGGTGACGCTGCCTATAACACAAAAGCTGCCACAAGGAACTGGCAAAAGTAATGCTTATGAATGTTTCAAATATAGCAAGGAGACATTTTAATTGTTTATTAGTGTCTGTCGGCTGCAATAGTGGCCGCAGTAGTTAACACGCCTGTAGAGAGAAATGCACTTTTCATATGGATTACATAAGCAGATCAGTCGGTTTCTTTTCGATTTGAATTGTTTCATTTAAAATGAGACATTTTTAAGCTTTCTTTATATTTCTTGTGTCTGTGAGGCAGCTTAAACACTGAGTTTCGGCTCATTTATGAAGAGCTCCAGTTCACGAGCAATGCAATCTCACTGGCTCCTCCATGTCCTAATTATATGGTCTGTTATATTTGCTTCTTATTTATTAAATCCAGGCAATTGGTTGATAAAACATTGATTAAAAATTAAATACAAATGATACAAAACAAAATAACATTTTTAGAAAGGCTTTCTACAAAACAAAACTTAATGAATTGGTCAGAATCGTGTCTGACCCACATGTCTCCCGATATATTGCGGTATCTTGCAACACATCCTGCCTTGCCAAAACACACATGTGGGAGATGCGGAATGGATAGAAATAACTCAAAAAATAAAAGAGGATTTGAATAAGCCCATTAATGGCATTTTTGAGTCATGCTCTTAACGAACTGTTTTATTTCCTCTTTCTATATTGTGAATAATAAATGTGGATCATTTTAATGTGTTTGTTACACAATGGAGTCTAACTGATTGTAATAATTATTTGATGTAGACTACTTTTAAACTTAGAAGTATTCATTGGCATCCTCGCATACTAAACTGCATTTTTTTATGTTTGCGTGCTGGAGGTACGCTATTATGTTGTGTGTATGTGATGTTAACATTTAAACTGGTGAGAGAAAATGTCACTATCAAAGAGTCTAAAGAGGAAAGTTGAAAGCAAAAATAGCCATTGAAAGAATAAGAATAATGAAAAGACAACTAGCCCGTGTTGTTCACCTAGTTTTGTAAATGCGACGACAACCCAACTCACTAAATGCGTCTCTATAGCGTGCACTGTGTTTATCGTACAATTTATATGCAAAAAAAGAGTTTTTACGTGCATATGATACGCATGGGTAGGTTTAGTAGTGGTGTCGGGTGCGTGTGTATTATACGTTGGGTAGGATGGGTAGGACAATAAAGTGCGTATCAAATGCATGAGAAAAACTGCTTATCACATGTAGCATATGTAAAAACTAATTGTCGCGTATAAATTGCATGATAATCACAACGCGTGCTATAGAGATGCATATAATATTTGACATTTAATGACGGTTATTGTAGAGGTGTGTCTAGCGATCCACAGACTCGGCTGTGGCGCGGGCGTGGAGCCTAGAAACTCTGAAACTGAAACTCTCCTCTTTGGAGCCAGACATTCAGAAACTGATGTGTGAGAAGCAGCACTACTCGTCTCACTAATATTCACGTTCAGTTTTAGATGGAAATCTCAAAATATAAAATCTACAGATCTGTTAGTTTTGTAACGTACTAGTTTTTGTTTCATGTGTAAAATCCCAGTAATTTCAGTGAATATTTGGACATTAAGGTGAACATATTTTTCAGCATTTTATTGTTACCATAGTTACAACCATAGACTGCATATGCCCACCACCTCAGTTTTAAACTAATGGCTCTTTGGAATAACATTAAGTGAGACCTAGGCTGAGACAGTATGTTTAATTGCACTTTTTCAAATTAAATAAAATTCAAATAATAATTCCTGATCATATTATTGCATTTGTGTTTTAAGAATTAGCTTATCCTTACAATTTTGTTGTTTTTTGGGGGGCATATTAGAGTGGGATTTGGTTAGGTGGTCCTCAGAAAAAAAGTGCGAGATAAAGTAGTCCTTGGGCTGAAAAAGTTTGAGAAACACTGCTTTAAACTAACAATAGGAAAACTATATGCTAGTGGTTTGACCCCTCTCAGTTAAATTGTCACTGGTATCTAAACATTTGAACCACTGACCCAATCCTCAGCACTGAGCCCTGCTGGAGCTGCTCTAAATATGTGCTGTGCAATTACATGATGGATCAAATATGGTAAAGCAACTGAACCTCTCAAAATACAGTTTAACAGGCTTAAATATATAACTGAAGGAAATATATATTTACTAAACAAATCAAGCCAACTAATATGGTTTTAAAATCTTTTGGTTTCAATATATTAAAAAGTTACAAATGTAGTGAAAATACAGGTGTCGGTCTCAGCAAATACCAAAAATTAAAGTATTGATATTGGACTCCTTCTGGAAAAAGTGGTATTTGTGCGTCCCTACTTAAAACATTACTGACTGCATTTAATTGAAGACATTTGGACATATTTCTGTGTGTATTTGTCCATTTAAGCACACAGCTGAAGCTCAGAGTAGCCTATACTTGTCCGTGTTTTGCTCCATTATGAATTGTGTACACAGAAAGCCGCCTGGGGAACAGTATCTTGCTCACTGGTCAATACACTTTTAACTTTACACTTCTTTTTAGTATCGAGAACAGACAGAAGGAGACTGTGTATCACATTACATGATTCGTCTGATTTGAAAGTTATATAGGAAGGGCGACAGCACACTGCTTCAAAGGAAATGGTGTTTTCATAATCATTCAAAGTAAAATTAAAATTTAATTAAATTGATTGTGGAGCCCTAATCATGAACACATCTTTGAGAGCAAGGGGGCGACTCGTGGTTTGGGCAACTTGTGTTCTTTGCATATAGGGTGGACCGGCTCTGGATATGTCATTGTCATGGTTAAAGTTAAAATCCCCCTGGTTAGTGTTTGTTTAATCATCCTCTGGTGAGATCTTGAGAGATGTCATGTCTTATTTTAGATTCAGTTGATTTCATCTTAGGCTGTGTGGCTGTAAGTCAGTTGTAGATTGTACAGTGGACACATATGAACACTGAGCAGTGTTCATTTTACTCTGGGGATTTTGCTATGTGTGTTTCAGATTATAGACCACGGGTTCTCATCTCTGGCCCTCAAGATCCACTTTCCTGCAGAGTTTAACCCTGATCAGACTCTCCTGCCTGCAACTTTATAGTAATCCAGATGACCGTGATTAGTTTGTTCAGGTGTATTTGATAAGAGTTTGAGCTAAACTCGGCCAGAAAGTGGATGTCAAGGGCCTGAGCTGAGAACCCCTGTTATAAACCCTACATAAAAAACACATTAATATTGCTGTTTGTTTTGTTCTCCACACAGGTTACTTGGCTGTAATCTGACCATTCAATCTTGTGGGAGTTTATCTTCAGTTCTTCAATCCTCAAAAGTCCTAAGAGAGCTGGACCTGAGTAACAATGACCTGCGGTATTCAGGAGTGAAGCTGCTTTCTGATGGACTGAAGAACCCAAACTGTCAGCTACAGATACTGAGGTCTGAACTCAAATACTTGCAATTGATTTTTATCTTGCATTAATTATGTAAAAATCACTCAGCTAAGATTTATTCTGTATGCAATTATATTGTGCTTTTCTTGTTCAGATGTGCCATGTGCAATTTCACTGCTCAGTCTTGTGGGAGTTTATCTTCAGTTCTTCAATCCTCAAACGTCCTGAGAGAGCTGGACCTGAGTAACAATGACCTGCAGGATTCAGGAGTGAAGCTTCTTTCTGATGGACTGAAGAGCCCAAACTGTCAGCTACAGATACTGAGGTAAATGGGTTTCCATTAAACAATTAATACAAAAATATATATTTTTACAATTTTGTCAACAAATACAATGCCAGAAGAAGAGACAAAAACAGCATTTGCATTGTTGTAATTTCCAATTTTGTTGTAATTATGGACATGACATTTGCAGTCAAAAAATAATGCATTCAATACTAATATTCATCACCACACCAATTAACATCATCACTGGGGCTTGACCTTGCTACCTGCCCTCTGGTGCAAAAATCGTACTTTAACATCGATCTTCTCCAGGGCCGGGTTTCCTGATAACGATGTATCTTAGCTCTTAAGAGCGCTCTCTACGTGCAAGGTTACGAACGATCGCAGCAATTCCACGTGTGTTTCCCAATAATGCACTTAACATGAACGCGCGAGAACGCGTTCTACGTGCTACTTAAGCGTCGCTATCCATTCGCGAAGTGCTGAAATATAACCTTATATGGAGTCGTATTCTGAATGTTTAACCTAATAATCGTCATTTGTTGTGGATTAGAAATCAAGACAAGTCTATATGGATATAAAACACCTATACAGGCTGACAAAATGGCTGAAAAAAAAACAAGAGAAGATAGGCTACCTTTCAAAAAGATAAAATTAATGTCTTTCTAGAGGAGATAGAGGGAAACAAAGATTTTATTTTTAACAGATTTAAAGGACACCATACAAATAAGGAAAAACAAAACATCTGGAAGGACATGTCACATTGCAAACCGTGTTCAAAGGTGCAAACTGCAACCGTGTTCAAAGATCAGGGAAGGAGCTCCACGAGAAATGCCCAATACATGGCTGGTTTTCGTGCACGTCACCAAGTCAATGACAGATTTTTTTTAATTCATCCCTATTTGGCCGGTCTTAAAAGCATATTTCGCAGATTACTTATTTTATGATTTTTTTCCCCATTCGTTTAATTTAGATGTGTATTTTTATTTTTTCTTCCCTTTTTAATTATTTGATCTATTAATTTACACAAAACACGAGTACAACAAAGTGTACAATCAAAACCTAGCTATAGCCTATATCATAGGCTACTTACGTTGCAGTGTAATCTATTGAATCTAGATAAAAGTGTAATATGCCGGTTGTCCTGCAGGTGACCTCATAACTCTGTCTTCTTACGATGCACTTGGGGATGTACGATTACTCCAGAGCACTCGTAGTTCTACGAAGATTTTCAAGTGCTACTTAAGTTACGATGCTTTTGGGAAACAGAACATAATATTAAGATCATTCGTAGATCGTTTTTACGATCAACTTAGGCTTACGATGCTTTTGGGAAACGCAGCCCAGGATGATTCCACGCATCAAAATCCCCAGTAATGTACACTGCTCAGTGTTTATATAATCCACATTCAGAGTGTTAAAAAAGTAACACTGAAGCAGTGTAGAAGTTGATAAGCTTCTTTAAAAATGTCACTTCAGGGTTTCACCCCTATACCTAAACTTACTACTTAGGTGCCCTTTACCTTTACTGTTCCCTGCTGGTGGAGCGACCTGCCTAAATCCAGGTTCACACTGTACGATTTTGGCCACGATTTGACTGTCAGAGACACATTTTTGAATCCTTGAAAAGATTCCTCTGCTCCTAGGTCAACATCTGAAATGTTTGATCACTAATAATACAAGTAAATATAAAAAAAAATTCTGGCAGTGTGACTTTACACTGACAACCGTCAAACTAAAAACCAATAGGAGCGCAGAACCCCCCACCCAGATTTCTTTTTTTGAGAAAAGCCACGATCATAATTAATGTTATAATAATGAATGTTTTTGTTACTTTTAAGAATCTACAGAAAATAACAGCTGAAAGTACAAACTACGCAGGTCATTGTGTGAAAGAGACTGATGTGAATGCCAAACTAATGTCATGTGGACTGTTGCTGTATGTCTTTGTAGATTGTCTGGCTGTATGGTGACAGAGGAAGGCTGTGGTCATGTGTCTTCAGCTCTGAGTTCAAACCCCTCACACCTGAGAGAGCTGGATCTGAGCTACAACCACCCAGGAGATTCAGGAGTCAAGCTGCTCTCTGATAAACTCAAGGATCCAAACTACAGACTGGAAAAACTCAAGTATGTAGAGCAGGAAGAGCTTCCATTAAACAACTTCAAAAACACCATTGCAATATTCACTTCTTACAAATTAGTTACACTTTGTTATAGATTACATGACTACATTTAATAAAGTTCTTACTGAGAATGTACAGAGGTTTAGCTCTAGTTATACTATGTGGTTGTTGAATGCTTCATTCTGATTGGCTGATGAACATTCAGAGGTGTGTAATTATTTTCAGTAAGCGCACAGGTAAAGTAGTTCTACCAGAAAGACTCAGGAGACAAGAGAACGACCGGGTGGTGTTGGGGAGGATGGAGATGAACACCGGTGTCAGTTTTTGCAAACGTAGTAATGGGTGTTAACCGGGCTTAAGTACTCCAAATGTCTGAGTGCTGATTGGCTAGATCTGAGGTCAATGAATAACATGATATTAGGCTATGTTTACACGGAAACGATTCTGAGGAGAAAACGCAAAAGTGGCGTTGTGTCATCACTTATTCTGCTTTTAGACGAGCGTTTTGTGTGGGAAATCCGTGTGCAAATGGTGACGCAAAAGTGTGTGAAATTCAATGTAGTATGCACTTCAGGCGGCTAGGAGTGCATACTACAACAACACCAAGTCCATGCGTCTGCGTACAACCTTCACTGTCAAGCAGACTTTTGCGTTTCTACCGTTTACATGGGAACGCAGCGGTGGAGCATTTTTAAGATTTCCACTCTGGAGGGTGGTTTCACTTTTTTGTGTTTTTAAAGGAGCTGTATGTAAGATTGTGGCCAAAATTGGTACTGCAATCAATTTCAAATTACTGTAGAGCGGTGTATCCCCTCCCCCTCCCACCTGACTCGAGGTTGCCAGATAAGATGCAGGATCCAACATTTTTTTTATCCCACACATTTGTAGCTGCAGCTGTGGTAACTAGAGCAGAGCTGGCAACCCGAATGCTGCAACACTAACTGACTTCGTGATTGGTAGATCGGTGGAGGGTGGAGCATCAGACCAAAACACAACATGACAGTTAAGGGCTGCAACTTCAGCTTTATTACAATATCCTGGCCAGACTACTGTTGTCAGTGATATAAGTATTGGAAATGAACATGATTTCGTTATGTCTAGTGACATATCAGGGCCATTTTATGATTATTTGAAATAAATTTCTTACATACAGCTCCTTTAAGCCTCAAAAACGCTGTGTAAACGAAATCCACATCCGATAAAATATTTTTAGTTTTCACCTGTGAGCATTCTCGTGTAAACAGGGCCTTAGAGTCTTCCCAGTAGAACTTGCACTAGAGCTCCCATTTCTACCAGAAAGACTTGGGAGGCAAGAGAACTGTGACAAAAACTCAAAAACTTTTTTGTGTTTCCCTTTAAATGCAATTGAGCTGCTGCTCCCCGCCTCCGTTCAGAAGAGGGTCAATCCTTTACGTGAGGCTCAGATAAACCGGCAATAACAAAACACAGGAATGATTTCACTCATCCAAAATCTCTGAAAAACCAGTAGCGGAGTGCAGCCTTACAGAAAGACTTGGGAAGAGGTTGCACTTTGAGATGCACCTGGACGTTTCTGAATGGTTAGTGGATACATTTGTGTTGTTGAGTTACAGGATTAGCTGAAGTGACTCTAACAGACAAAAGCTGGTTCGGCTGCAAAGACCGATCGGTGGCTGACTTGAGCAGTGCATGCCGGCTAGAAATTTTGTCTGACTTGAGACAGCGCTGACGCCACATGATTATGACATATGCCATCAAAGTACGCGAGCGATTCGAGAGCCCCCGGAGGACTGAGGCTGCACAAGCTCTGCTGTTTTTTAACGATTGGCTGGATTCCACATGACAACCATCACATGTGTTTCATGTTTATTCCCACACCTTCAGTTCCACTAATGCTCTCAGATCTGTTTTAAAAGCAGTAAAGCTCTTTTCATGCAGTCACGATGTTATATTTTGTCATGTTTATAAAAAATAAAACTGAATAAAAACGTAGACCCCAATACATTAATAGTATAGGCTTATTTTTAACTTTATTCATGTACAAACAAACGCTGTATTAAGTAGAACTTATGAAGTATTGAATGAAAATGTCTCTGAAGAGTCTGTGTAATTGACTAATTAGAGAAAGTGTAATTTGTGGAAGCAGAAAGTGTCCGACTCGCGTCTCAGTTTTCAGCTCCTCCCGCCTGCAAGCAAATCTCACCGATGGGTTTCATCCAGCCGATGTCGAACACACCTAAACACTAGTAGTGACAGCAGCGTTCCCTGTCACTGTAGTGTCCACGCCCTTAATTATGGAGAACTTTGTGTGTGTTATCTCACATTGAAAAAAACTGTAATTGAGAGAGATCACACGCATCTATTTGTGTGTGTGTGTGTGTGTGTGTGTGTGTGTGTTTCTGCTTGTGTGTGTGTGCATGTGTCTGTTTGCATCTGTTCTTGTGTGTGTGTGTGTGTGTGTTTACTGATTAACTGTGTGTGTTTTGTAGTGTGGATCATGGAGGAGAGATCAGGATTACAGCAGGACTACACAAATGTACGTCTACACACACACACACACACACACACACACACACACTCTCTCTCTCTCTCTCTCACACACACACACACACTCTCTCTCTCTCTCACACACACACACACTCTCTCTCACACACACTCTCTCTCTCACACACACACACACACACACACACTCTCTCTCTCACACACACAGACACACTCTCTCTCTCTCTCTCTGTGCGTGGATTGCATGCTGGGAGCGGAGCGGTTTGAGAGCGGCACGTTTGAATTTGATTTCAATTTTGATTTCTTATTCTGTGTTTAAGTTGTTTTTTTTCTTCTTTTTCTTCTTTTTTCTTTTTGTTTTATTTTTTGTCACCTTTTTAGTGATAGGAATGTAGTTTTTTGTTGGTGTGATAATTATTTTGATTAAGGCCATGGCGTCTCTCTCAGGTGAGGGGACGCCGGGGTTATCAATCAAAAACGGGTGTAAAGTTTTCTCCGATCAGGCGTTTACGGTAGAAGATGTTTTATTAGCGATGGGGGAAATTGTGGGGCACGAAAATATAGCGTCAGCCTCCAGAATGAACAAGGCGGTGGTGGTGTTTTTGAAAGAGGAAAAGTTCGTTAACAGACTGGTTGAAAACGGAATTGTGATTTCTGATTCCCTGGTGCAAGTAATGCCTTTGCGCGCGCCTGCTACCAGGGTTACCATTTCAAACGCCCCGCCGTTTATCTCCAACGAGCAAATTCAAAAAGAAATGAGTCGCTTTGGAAAGTTCGCTGGAGCCATTAAAATGTTGTCACTCGGTTGCAAACACGCAGCATTAAAGCACGTTTTTGAATGCGCAATCTAAGGAGTTGGATATTTCGTTTCGTATTCAGCAAGGGGATAGTTCCTACATGATTTTTGCAACGACAGATAGCTTGCGTTGTTTTGAATGTGGGGATTTAGGACATAAGAAGTTCACGTGCCCACATAAGAAACAATCAGAAAACGAAAAGAACGAAGAGATTTCTGATGAGCAATTGAGTCAGAGTGATAAAGACGAAAATCAAAATAAAGAAAAACGGCCTAAAGTTGCGAAGGAGGTAGTGATTCCGGAAAAAACTAAACAAAAGTTAAACGGGGTTAATGAGAATGATTTGGAGACTGCAGCTTCAGCAGGAGAACCTAGAGTTTCTCCTCAGATGAGTGATCCACCTGAGAGGAGTGCTGTAGATCCAAGTTCAAAGTCAGAGGTGAGTGAGTTTATTTCATCTACACGAGCTGGTGATAATACTATAGGCCCAATTGTGTTGATGGACGAAGCTGAATTTAAGGATAAGGAAGTTGATCATAATGATGGGGTTGCGAGTGTCAGCGGGAGACAGAATAACGTGCTTATGGAGAGTGGAAACAGTGATGAAGATGAAGAGTGTGACAACTGTTCGGAGTATTCGGAGATAGATTGTAGTCAGACTGTGGAAGATTTGTATTCAGTCGAAGAGTTAAATGAGTTTCTGGATTTAACTAAAGGGAAGAAGGTTGATGTTTCATCATTTTTTCCTGATACTAATAAGTTTATAAAATCAGTGGCGACAGCTCAGAGGACGGTGGGCTATGAGGTCATTTCAAAACAGAAACGATTTCGGCTGAAAAAATTACTGACAAATGTGCGTAAAACTCAAAGAAATACCGTAAAACTGAAAAAATAGAACACATGGGTGTAGGAATTATCTTTTTTCTTGGGTTATTTTTCTGTCATCTGTTTGTTTTTTCCCTCTCTCCTGCCATGCAGATTCTTAGAATAGGATCATTAAATGTGAACGGGTTGAGGGATGGAGGAAAAAGAGGTTTACTCTCCGAGTTTCTTAGGCTTAAAGATTCACAAGTCACCTTTTTACAAGAAACACATAGTGATATTAAAAATGTTTCTGAGTTAAATTTATGGTGGGAAGGAAAGCTATGTTTGAGCCATGGCACGAACGTGAGTGCAGGTGTAGCTATTTTATTCTCAACTCATCTTAACGTCAGTATTTTATCAGAAATAGAAATAGAGAGAGGACGTATTTTGATGGTGAAGGCTAAAGTTGAAAATCAGATATTCGTTTTTATAAATATCTATGCTCCAAATAAAGGGTCTGAAAGAATTATCGTGTTTAGAAAATTAGGAGAGTTCTTAAATGATTATACTGTAGATGGCATGCTAATCATTGGGGGGGATTGGAACTGTTCCCTTAATTTCCTTTTAGACAGGAATAATGATGAACCACATCCTGTGTCAGCTGATGTTTTAAAAAGTATTATAGCTCAGAATGGATTGGTAGATGGATGGAGAGACAGGAATAAAGAGATGAAACAGTTCACATCATGGACAAAGATTTCGCAGGGAAGGATAAGTGTAGCGAGATTAGACAGGTTTTATGTCAAATGTGCAGAAAATAATAAAATAGTGGGGTGCAATATTTTTCCATGTTGTCTATCAGATCACAATTTTATTACAGTTAACATTATTTTGACACAAGCTAGATTTAGAAGTCCGTATTGGAAATTTAATGGTGCATTGTTGAAAGAAAAAGAGTTTATTGAGAAATTTGAGAGTTTTTGGAATGAGTGGGTGACTAAGAAAAAGGAATTTGATTGTTGGATACAATGGTGGGACATAGGGAAGACACAAATAAAAACTTTTTGTCAACAGTATACTTGGTGTTCAACAAGAAATATAAAACAGAAAATTTCTGAAATAGAGAAAGATATCTCAAATATCACATCTGGTACGAATTAGAATTTTAGTTCAGCTTCGGCTGGCATGTTGGGTGAAAAGAAACGAGATTTAGAAGAATTGTTGCAAGTTCGGGCAAAAGGCGCCCTGATAAGATCTCGTTTTATGACTGTAAATGAGATAGACGCTCCTACTGCTTATTTTTTTAATTTGGAAAAAGTGTCAAAGCAAAAAAATGAAATGTATTGTTTGACAAAACCTGATGGACAAAAGACTTTCGATGCAAGAGAAATGAGAAAGATGGCGATGGATTATTATTCAAACTTGTACAGAAAAGAAGAAACCGAGACTGAATGTGTGTCACAGATATTGCAGCAGTTGCCGTCTATCACAGAAACACAAAGTGAGAATCTGGACAGTACAGTCTCATTTGAAGAGTTAACTGAGGCCGTGAAGCAGATGAACGCTGGTAGAGCACCTGGATGTGATGGACTATCAGTGGACTTTTTTAAAGCAATGTGGAACTATATTGGAAGAGACTTTCACGAGGTGATCCATGAGTGTTTTGAAGAAAAACGCCTTCCCATAAGTTGCCAACGGGCAGTATTGACTTTATTACCCAAAAAAGGCGATTTGAGTGATCTTAAAAACTGGAGGCCTGTGTCAATTTTAACAACTGACTATAAGTTAATAGCTAAAGTGTTGGCAAATAGGCTAAAAACTGTATTAGGAGATGTAATACATAGATATCAATCTTATTGCATTCCAGAAAGATCCATTTATGATAATATTTTTATGATCAGAGATATATTAGACTATTCTAAATTGGAAGAAGTGGTTTTCTGTTCCTGGATCAGGAAAAAGCATTCGATAGAGTGGATCATGAGTTTCTGTATGATACAATAAGAGCTTTTGGGTTCGGAGAAGTTTTTATCTCGTGGATCAAGATACTATATATGAATGCCTCTTGCATATTAAAAATAGGTGGTGGGTTAAGTAAACCAATAAGTATGCTTAAAGGTATAAGGCAAGGATGCCCATTATCTGGCCAGTTATATGCCTTAGCAGTAGAACCACTCCTATGTTTGTTAAGAAAAGAACTGTCTGGGGTAAATATTGATGAAAAATGCAATGGGGTTAAATTAATAGCATATGCAGATGATATTACTGTTTTTGTGAAAGATCAAAGAGATGTTGATGTTGTTATTTACAGTATCTCCATTTATGAGAAAGCATCATCTGCGAGAATGAACTGGAGTAAAACAGAAGCATTTTGGTGCAATGATAAAGAAAAACACTGTAATGTCATTACTAAACCCATTATCCCAGGAAATGTAAAATGGGAAAAGGAGGGTTTTAAGTTTTTAGGAATTTTTTTAGGTTCAGAGTTCTATCAAAGAAAAAATTGGGAAGGAATTAAAGATAAAATCTGTAATAGGTTATCAAAATGGAATTGGATATTACCTCAACTCTCATATAGAGGAAGAGTGTTGGTGGCGAATAATCTTGCAGCCTCCACTTTATGGCATAAACTGATTGTGCTAAATCCACCAGAGGAACTCATAAGGGAAATCCAAAGAATGCTAGTTAATTTCTTTTGGAACGGACAACACTGGTTGAGAGAAGCAGTGCTTTATCTGCCGCTGAGTGAGGCTGGCCAAGGCCTGATGGACCTCAAGTCTAAAGTTGCGTCGTTTAGACTACAGATTGCACAAAGAATCCTATATAGTCAGCCTCAGAATTGGATAAATATAGCTTGTGCGTTACTAAAAAGGGTTGGTCGTATGAATTTGGATAAACATCTGTTTTTAATGAATTTGAAAGAAGTGGATTTTAATGGACTCACTTCTTTTTATGCATCAGTTTTTAATGTGTGGCAAATATATTTATGGTCAAAAGAGAGCTGTCTGAGGTAACCTATGATTGGGTGCTTGAAGAACCTTTGATTTTTAATCCTCTCTTTTCCAATGGAATGATACAATCCAAAGGAATAAGCGCAAGTTTTGTTAAAGCAGGAATATGTAAAATAGGTCATCTTCGAATTTGGCATAAATGGATTACTGCAGAAGAATTAGCTTTGAAGGTTGGTATTCATTCTGTTCGGACTGTTGAACATTTTTTAACTGAGATACAGGAGTATGTTATGGCCTTACCTTTGCTAGAAGAAAGGGTGGAGAAGGTATTTCCCAGTATAAGGGTGGGGATAAATGTAGGAGATTGGCAGGAGGGTGATGGAAGATTACTTTCTTTTACAACACCTGAAATCGGTTTATTTGATATGATATCTAAGAAGTCTTTTTATATGGTTTGTGTAAAAGTTTTAAATTTAAGAGCACTGCAAGATCTCTCAGAGACCAAATGGACTAATTTTGTTGAGACAGGCACTTCTCCAAAAGGAAGTTGGAGGACATTGTATAAAAAGAAGCCAATTGAGAAAAGAATTGGAGATTTGCAATGGAGGATTTCTCATTGGATTATTGAGTGAAAAATGAATTGTAATTAAAAGAGATGTTGAAAGTCAAAGTGTCTCTCTCTCTCTCTTACACACACTCACTGTTGTGTTTTCTCTCCATCAGATCTTCTTCCGCTCACTCTGGATCTGAACACTGTGCATAAACTCCTCCGTCTGTCTGAGGAGAACAGAGTGATTACTAACACTGACACACTCCAGCCGTATCCTGATCATCCAGACAGATTTGATGATGTGTCTCAGGTGTTGTGTAGAGAGAGTGTGTGTGGACGCCGTTACTGGGAGATTGAGTGGAGTGGGAGAGATGTGTGTATATCAGTGTCATATAAGAACATCAGTAGGAAGGGAACGGGTAAAGAGTGTCTGTTTGGATTTAATGATCAGTCCTGGAGTTTGATCTGCTATCCCTCCAGATACTCATTCAGACACAATGACACTAAACTCCCTGTAAAGCCCATCAGCAGGAGAACAGGAGAGTGTGTGTGTCAGAGGAGAACAGGAGAGTGTGTGTGTGACAGGAGAATAGGAGTGTGTGTGGATCCCAGTGCAGGAACTCTGTCCTTCTACAGCGTCTCTGACACAACGAGCCACATACACACAGTCCAGACCACATTCACACACACACTCTATCCTGGGTTTGCGGTTTGGTCTGGATCAGTGAAACTGTGTTGATGAGTGAGAACAGACTGTACCCATAATGCTTTGGGTGGCGCATGATAAAGCAGTCAGAGTGAGATGTTGTTGCGTCTCTTATTGTCTCTTGATTCCAGTAATAACAGCTGACCTGCTGTCAGTGAAATAAAGAGAAAGCCAGAAGAACAGGCAGTGACACACAGAGAAGAGAGAGGAAATATGAGACACAATGAGACTCACTGCAAACATGTCTGATGATACGAGCCAATCCAAGACTTTCACTTTCAGACATTCATAGATGTGTGTGTTAGGCTCCTCCCCTTCACTTCTGGATCCAGTTTAAAACACCATTACTTTGCTCTGGGTGATGTGTGTATTATTACAGACGGCTCTGTTGATATATAGTGTGTGTACTGGACTAAACCTGTTAGTGGCTGTTCTTCTTTTATTATTAGTTCTGCTTTATCTTTTGATTGTTCGTCTCTGTTGTTGTGCAAATTCAAGAAATAAAACACTCTGAAAGATCATATCAAAACACAGAGATGCGAAAGTTACAAGCAACAATTAATGCCGTGTGTGTGTGTGTGTGTGTGTGTGTGTGTGTGTGTGTGTGTGGTTCTCACTTGATTTACAGCATTTATCATGTTATTATTGTTGTTGTTGTCAGGGTTATGTTTAGTTTTGCTGTTTTTCTTCATATTTGAGTTTCTCTTGATCTTTATTCCCTGTTTCTGATTATTGTTGTGTGTATCTATACACTCCTGTTCTAGTTTAGTTCATCACACACACACACACACACACACACACACACACACACACACACACACACACACACACACACACACACACACACACACACACTCTCTCTTCTGAATGTCATAATCATTAGTTAATAAACAAGTATTGATTACTTCTATGAGATCATTGTATTTAATGATTATTGTTTAAATGAACACATTTTCCACTAACTGTGATTTGTGTGTGTGTGTGTGTGTGTGTTTCTGAAGTGTGTAACTTAGACAGTTTCCTCTGATAACAGATCTCTAGATTATAATGTGTGTTTTCTGCTTTGAAATGATGTGTATTGTGAAAAGCGCTGTACAAATAAATGTGAAGTGAATTAAAAGAGTTTTATCTTATAAATCTGTTGCTTCTTTCACACAGTTTCACATTTCTTCAATCTTCAATTGTTAAGGTGTAATTTCAACAATATTGTGTTACGATCTCTGTGTGTGAAAATACAAAAGTGAGGAAAACATTATTGAGAATAAAAGTCTTATTGTGCTTATATTCAACATTTACCATTAGCTTTTCTTTTACGATGTTTACTTTTGTTAAACCACTGTTATTAATATTTTATGTATTATTAGTAGTAGTATTAGTTATTTTAGGTAGGTGTTTATATGTCTCTATTTATTCCATACATCAAGATTTTCACATCCAGAGTTTTCTAGTAGTTAAAGCAACTTCCTGACTACAAACATGTCAAGTTTTAAAGCTCTCAGAGTTTGTGTGATTGATATGCACTAGTTTTATATCTTAACTCCCATACGGACAGGCTATATTTTAGTCCTTTTTTGTTTTAGGGTGTATAAAAATATCTGTTAATTTAACAATCTTAGCATTCAAATATTAGCCAAGTATCCATTTCATATATGGGAGACCTTAGGGATGGAGGAAAAACATTGTTGCGTTTAGTTCTACTTCCGGTAGGGGTCTCTCAAAAACTAAAGCACTTTTTGACCATTCGTCACTAGCCTAAAATGTTTATTAGTGCTTCACACTCCAGTCCAGCTGGTGGCGGTAATGCACCGAAAGTTGGTTTGCCAACCGCCATAAAACTCCATTAGAAGAAAAAGAAGGCGCGTCGTTGCGGAAATGACGTGATCCAGGCGGAAGTGACGAGCCGTTGTGATGGATGAGCCGCTGCTGCTGTTGTGATGCTCCTCTTCTGGAGGAAAGCTCATTTCTCCAGCAACATCCAGCATGAACTGATCGCTGCACGGACTGACAGCTGTGATTGTGAGTTCAGTCCTCCGTGTTTTATTGATTATATGATCTGTAGTCTGTCAGTTTATAATGAGACGCACGAGCAGCGCCTGTAGTTTATATCATCTGTGTTCAATAAGAATCTGTTTTAGCACTTCGACACAGAAATCTTCCTCTAAACACACATGAACATCTGATAGATTAGCAAACACATCACTGAATGATAATGTGTGACACATGAGTGTGTGTTTTAATGACAAACTAAGTGTTATTATAGAAATTTCTAATCAAAGTATTTATAATATTGGTAAAACTTTACAGTGAGTTTTCATTAGTTAACATGAACTAACAATGAGCAGTACATCTGTTCATCTTTATGTTATTTATGTCATTTGTTAATACATTATTAAATCAACAGTTGCTTCTGTTAACATTATTTAATGGACCATTATTGAACAGTTGTGTTTTAAACTTATTAAAAGTGATGTTTTCTAACGAGATCTTATTGTAAAGTGTTACCAAAGTATTATTTCTATTTTATTATATTTGTTCAGCCGAACCCCATTAATAATCTGACAGTGATTGAGCTGCTATGAGTGTTTAGAGCTGACGGAGGTGGTGTGTGTTTCTCAGGAGTGTGTGTGTGTGTGTGTGTGTGATGGCTGGGAAGGTGAAGTGGGTGACGGACATGGAGAAATCGGTGCTGATCAATAACTTTGAGAAGAGAGGATGGATCCAGGTGACGGACAGCGACGACTGGAACTTCTACTGGCAAGAGCTCGTTTCATTTCATCCGTTCACACTGACACTGCAAAGCTGAAGTACACACTGAAGCACTTGATCAGATCAGTGCTAGGGCTGAATCCAGTTTCACACACACACTACTGGTGTTCAGATGAACTGTTTGAGCCGTTCACGGTGGACTGTGGTCGTACGACTGTGTCCTGAGGGAAATACTACTGTGCTGTATGAGTGGGGGATTCACACATAAACTTGCTTTAAATATTTCACTGATGTTTTCAGACATTACAAACAAAGTCTGGAGGATTCGTGAACAGTACTTTAATAACATTTACTTACAATTTAAGACTTTTTTTAACATAATTTCCAAAACCTGTCCTAAAAAATCTCATTAACGCAACAGTCTGAAAACATCAACACTGTTAGAATAGCAAACATTTTTACATCTTTAAAAATGGGTTATTAACAGTCATGCACATTTACTTTATATTTATATCAAATAATATTTATTTTTAAATTATTTTTTTGTGTGATTTCTCTCATTTCCCGCAACCCCTTGCTGCTACAATTTACAATATACTATTTTTATATAATTCAATGGAAAAAATATTTTCAAAATGATATGACCTGAAAGATCATAATGTATAGATTCTGTCCATACATTTATAACTAAACTAATATTTTCTATTAATTAATTTAACATTTAATGAACTTCTGTTGTGGTGATGATACACAAGTTATGGATATGAGGTTGATTATTTCAGTAATGATAATATGTATACTATGCTTTTGTTAAAAACAGAATAATATTTTCAGGTTCAGATCAGTTTTATTTTGTAGTGCTTCAAAAATACACAATCAAAGAACAAAACAAAGAGTGGCAGGTTGTAGATCTGGAATAATGGCTTTAGTTAGTTCACCCAAAAATGAAAATTATGTCATTAATGAAACTGATCACTTAAAAACACGCCTTACACTTGCAAAATATGTGAGCGTGATATATAAACAGCCCCAAGGCGAGCTTCTACCACCGAATCAGGCTCGCGAGCGACGGTGAGAATAATCATTTTGAGCTTGTAATATGTGTTGTGTCTGAACGCGTTCAATGAACGATAGTTCATGAACTTGTTCATATTTTGGGCGAACGTGAACTGAACGTAGCCTACTATATTACTGCCTGATGAACGTTACAGTGAACTCGTTCATTCTTGTGTCTGTGAACCGAGGAGCGAGGAGGCGTCGTGAGATCATTTAAAAGGGTTTTATGAGGTCGGTGAGGATGGGAAAATCTTACATGTCTGTGCAAACTTTGCCCGTCGACAAAATAATTGTTTTCTGTGGATGTATATGGGCTGTGGCAATAATAATAATAGCCTAATAATAAAAAGAAGCTCGCAGCAACATATGGAAAAAAAGAAATATGAACTAGTTCATTTTTTGAAGTATGAAATATAAACTGAACTAGTTCATTTTAATATTTGTGAACTGAACTTTGATCCAACAGGTTGATAAGAAGGTTTACTTTGATATGTGCAAAGTCAGTAATTTGCCTGAGACACTATACATGTGTAGAAAGAATTATTTGTATTCCAAAAGCAGTAATTGTTTTTCTAAGTATAATAAAAGGAAATGTGCCTTCCGAAAAAAGAAAAAACATTCAATATAATAGTGTTGTATAAAGAAAATAAAAAGCAAATATGACTATCATCACAAAGATGTTGTTTATAAGAAACAGAAAGTTTGTAAAATTAACTTCAACTGTCAGAAGCACAGCTCATGAAGAACCAATCATGTACAGAAAGGAATGTTCAAATTCAGAGGAACAGTTCAGAAAAAACGTTAATAATAAAGATTGAGAAGATTGGATCAGTTGTGCTCCATTTTTGGAAAACTTAAATACATTTTTTTTGGGGGGAATACTTGATGCGGCCCGGCCTGACCCAGACTCTATCTCCCGCGGCCCCCAGTTAATTTGAGTTTGAGACCCCTGCTCTGAAGGGTATCTTGCCTCCCGACCAAACATTAGAAAATATGGAGAGAACTGTGTTGTTAGCTGCTTTTTGGTCTGCACTGCAAATAAAGTAGCCTTGAGGTGTTGGTCCCAGCTCTCAGCATTTGAACCCACCAACTTTGTTAGAACTCTGAAAGGTAAATAATGTTATTACTATCTCTGTGAAAATTATGCAGCTTAACAATCCAGGTACGCATCACACCTTTGAATGGTTCCATTTATTTTCTCCACAAGGCCATTGGTTTGTGGGTGGTATGGGGAGCACAAGCTCCTTTTAATACCCAACCTCTGACAAAGGTCAAAATTAATCAGAGAAAATAAGAGTACCGTATAATTACAAATGAGAATTAACCTTAGTTTAAACAACACAAGCAACTTAGGTGAAAAAGCTGTTACCGTATTGACAAACTCTTTGCCTTGGTCCGTTAAAATTCTTTGTGGAGCTCCAAATCTGTAGAAAAAATCTAAAATGTACTCACACACTTCTGCTGCACACTTTGATTTAAGTGGGTAGGCCTCTGTCCACTTAGTGAAGTAGTCAATCATTACGCAAATGTATTGATTCCCACTTTTGGTTGTAGTCAATTTCCCAACTAAATCCATTCCCACCAGTTCCAGAGGCTGTGTGGTCTGGGGGGAGGAGAGGGTATATAAGTCATACAGAAGGATAATAAGCATGTTATACAATTGTGCAACATCACTGTCATTTGGTACACTCACCTCTATTGGCATGTAGGCTTTTTTTCCTTCAATGTAGACCTTCTGGCCTGGCATTCAGGGCACTGCGCTATCTACAAGGTTTAATGTATTGCCTTAAACATTGTAGTGATTTGGATTTAAAATAATGTGCCAAAAATAATAGTAAAACTTGATTTTAATGTGTCCTTGTTAAACACACCTTACATGTATTTCCTATAGTAGTAACTATAAATCAAGCAGAATTACATGCAATTAACCCTCAACCAAATCCTGATCCTTTCAAAAAAAAAAAAACAGTATGTGGTTAATTAATATTACTCAGTACTTAAATCTTTAATTTCACTTTAACACGGACAAATGCAAATAAAGTGTAACGAAAATAAAAATGATTAAACTGTAATAAAACTCACCCATTTGCGGATGTCTTTCTCCAATCCAGGCCAGTATAATCTGCTGCTGAGAGCTTCAAGTGTTTTCTCCATGCCACAATGACCCCCTGATCACTGGCATGAAGGTTAACAAAAGCAGAATTTGCCTCCTCTGGTGACGTCACCACTTTTGCCAAAGGTTTGCCTCGCTTGCGCCTGTGGCATATATAGTGAAGCAGGCCATCTAATGTGGATAACACAAAGGCTCAGGTAACTTCCTGCGCTTGTGTCACTAGAATACCAATTTCCTTTCTCTATTATTGCTTACCTTTCGTTAGATAGCTTTCAGCTCTTCTTTTAATAATGAACTTCTCCTTTTTGGAACATCCAGGAGGATATGGTCCATGAAGAAGAACATTTTTTAGCTCCCTCACCTTTACAGGGTCCATCTAAAGCACTGGTTCAATCGTGGTCCTGAGGAGCCACAGCTCTGCATAGTTTCTGTGTCTCCCTCATCTAACACACCCGATTCACATCATCATCTCGTAAGTTACTGAATTGGGTGTTTCAGATAAAGGAGACATATAAAATATGCACAGCTGTGGGTCCCCAGGGCCACAATTGAGAACCACTGATCTGTATTACCCCTTTATTAAGCAATGGCCATATTTTCCATTTATATGTTATAGTACACTGTAAATCTACATGCCTGTCCTTCAATCAACTCACTATCAGCACTACATATGTCCTCTCATTAAATCACAACTCTTCACATTTATCAAGTATATGTTGATAATATGGAGCATCTGCAGGTGGTAATTAGCTATTATGTGCATAGTCAAACTGCCAACTTAATGATTGTAACAAGAATGCATCTCCTTAATGATTAGTATCTTGGCAAGTATTAGACAGCTGATTTGAAGACAAGAAACTAGTAAAGGTTTGCAAGGCCTATTTGAACAAACTAACACTTTTTGTAGGATTGTAACATGTCGTTAAAGTGTAGTAAGGCAGTCAGATTTAATGACAGCCTGACAGAGGATTTAATGAAATGTTGAAACTCAGGGATGTGGTTGACATGAAAGTGTGTAACATAGGCTTTATTTAGTTTGCATTGAATATACAGTAAATGCCCCATTAATTCATTCATTCATGAAGCTGGATTTCTCCATCCAGTCTGAAAAGTGTTTTCCGGGTTGGTTTTTCTATAGGCTAAAGTCTATTCCGGCGCAGTATATTTTATAACGTCCTATAATGGTAGCCTAATGCTGGTAGATTGGCACCTGTTGAATTTCCTTTGATGAAACAAAACGCACACACACACACAGTGTGAAACTCGCTATTGGCCATTATGAATGCCTCTGTGTGTGGCAATGTGAGACAATGGCAAGCACACACGCGCAGCTTCTACAGAAGACTGTATTCTCGTACTCTCGTCTCTCGAAATGTTTCGACTTTAATCTCGTAATGCTGGACTTTTTTTTTTTTACAGATTTTTTTTTTTTACAGATTTTTTTTACAGATCTGTCAACCTAAGATACATTCTCTTGTTGTAAAGTTACATTTCTGTTGAGTAAATAGTCTTATAATTAAATCATAGTGAATAAGTTCATGACCAAGACTCATATCTGTTGTATTAGTTTGCTTTAGTCTTCTTCCATTCTGTAACTCTACAAAGTCATATTCAGAGATGGCAGATTTCCAGTATTGGGAACCTTGGGAACCAGACAATATTGACTTCACTTTTGTATTTAATGGGCACCTATTATGCAAAATTCACTTTTACAGCCAGAGACAGCTGTTCATTTATTTTCTGCCCTTATTTGTCTTTTGGGCAAAATGTACTTGATTCCATTGTTGGAAATGTTGCTAAAAATATTACATTAATGTGGAAAGATGTTCTACTAGGTATAATTGTACACTGGGTATTATAGGGGTGGTGATGGCGCAGTGGATAAGACACATGCCTTTGGTGTGAGAGACCCGGGTTTGAATCCACTGTGAGACACCAATGTGTCCCTGAGCAAGACACTTAACCCCTAGTTGCTCCAGAGGCGTGCGACCTCTGACATATATAGCAATTGTTAGTCGCTTTGGATAAAAGAGTCAGCTAAATGAATAAATGTAAATGTAAAACTCCAAAGAAAAACAACCACACACTTGTGTTATTATTTTTTATTTTAATTACTAAATTTCATATTCATAAATGTACATTTTCAGGAGGAAAATGTTTTATTGCATTTAGTGCATTATTTTTATTTTATTTTTTATTGCATTAGTGAAGCATTATTTTGAGTAAATATTGCCCTTAAATAAACAAAAAGCTACTCTAATTTTACAAGCATGTACACTCTTTAAAGTATTCCTATAATGCTGTTTATACCTCCCCCTAGCATTTGAAATGTATTGTTTATTTTGATATTTCTTCTATAAAAGAATAGGAAGAATAAAAGGTGTGGGAAAGTCTGAAAACAAACATCAGCACTCTTAATAGGTGAGTTATGTCGTACAATACTGTTATACAATATACATATGCTGTTCTTCCACAGAAACGGGACTGAAACTAGCTATTTAAAAAATGTAATTGTGACTTTTATCTCACAATTTATAAATTCTCAGAATTATGAGAAACTATGAGTTATGAGTCCGAGTTGTGAGAGATAAACTCGCAGTTCTGTTTCTCGTCAGTTGAGCTGTGGTGGCGCTAATGCTCCTAAAGCCGGTTTCTCAATAGTCAATGAACAAGAGAAGAAGAACAAATCGAAACTGAAAGTTTGCGATCGTCTTCAGACAAGACGCCATTTTCAGACTACCATAAACCAAAACACTTCCGTCGTAATTATTGGTAAGTTCAGCGATGTCCTTCTCATAATAACTGCTATGATGTTGTGATGTTTGTGTGTCGGCATTAGATGAGATTATATCTAGGCTTTTTCCTGTTGAGTCGACTGTGTGTTAGACTGCGCGCGTGTTACATCACTTCCGGCTTGGGGAAGTTCCACTCACAAAGACTGAAACAAAGCAAAAGTTCGCGTTTCAAATAATCCTTATCCGTCAGTACGACTGAATGATCTGTATAAAACCCTTCACGATCTGGTGTTCAGAGTCAAGAGAATAAAGGGATAATGTGTGTGTTTGTATTCAGCGCTCCAGTGAAGTTCACTTACTTTATTAGAATTCAGTTTCAATATTACTTTAGCTCTACGCTTAATCTGACTTCCATTTTTTTTTGTCATATTTAGATTGTGTTTCTTATTAGAAAATAATCATAAATAATGATTCTGATTTAATTTAAATCTTTGATTATTCTGAGTATCCCACACTATCAATGATTCGTTCATTAAAGGGGAAATGAAACAGTCAATCAAGTTTACATGATTTACAAGATGGATTGGAATTTTTATTCTATTAGTCAATTGAGTCCAAACATCAATCAAGAAATTAAAAACACAAATATCAACATTTAGATATAAAATAATCAAATTAGACTCATCAATACAAATGTCTGGTTAACTAAAGTAAATTTCTGAGAACAGTATGGAAAATAAATCAGTCTGTGTCAGATTCTGAATCGGAGATCTCCACTGAAGGAACAGAGAAAATGCCACTCGATGTTGAGGGCAAAGCGTCTCCATCAGCTTTCTCCTCCTGAGCATCAATCTCCACTTCTCTTTTTTGCTGGGGTTTTATGTTTCAGGTGTCTCGAACCAATTCCAGAAAACATCCAGGAACTAGCTGCCTTGTCGGGGCAAAAAGTTTCAACCTCTTCCCCGTTTATGGAGAGTTTCATGAGATCGTTCAGTGTTTCAGACTGTAGAGAAGTACGAGATGATGTTTTCTCTCGGTTCATGCAGGAAAATCCTCTCTCACAGATTGCTGTCGATGGACTAAGTATCAGCATTAATTTTTACCAACAACAAGATATGAGAGAGGTGTTCTGGATTCTCAGTGAAGAGATCTTTGTACAAGCAATCTTGCTTGACACCCCGGTGCTCTGAAAGCCACAGTTTTAGATCCATCCATTCCTGTGGAATTTTCTCCTTCTCTTCCTCATTTAGCAAACTGGCAAAATGTTTGACTAGATAATCCAACTTTTCATCCCCATAATTTGCCAGCTCTTCTCTGGAGTGAGGGAGAGTAGAAGGGTCAAAAACAAGACAGAGGTTCTTCAAACAGATCAGTCCATGTCCTTTACTGTGTTGTCAGTAATCCTCTGTAATTCCGCACCAATGGTGTCCTTGTCTGAGCCCTCACCTCTTCTAGCAAGTTGCTGGCTTTTCGTGAGGTCAGTTCCACAGTAGCACATGCTACCATCATCTTTCACTGTGAACTTTGTGTCCAAGGCTTTCTGCTATTCTCCGGGTTTTGTTTTCAGGCTGAGTAAACGTGATGTGGTGCTGTCAACCAACTGACTGAGTTGTCATGTTGGAAACCAGTACTGCACATGGATAATATGTAGCTGTAGTCCAACATGAAATGTAGGAAACAAACAAATGTCTCAGTCTTCATCTTCTGCACCACCCCCTTTGCTTTGGCAGCTTCCTCTGGTTTAATATCACTTCCTCCTGCCATATTCTCCATATGCACAACAGTGGGAGTGTAATTTTTTTCAACAGCCTACCGACATCTTAGCCTGTTTGGGAGCCACCGTGTGCTTTTCAGTCCACTTTCTCATTAAGCAGTTTACTTATTTCAGTCAGTTCTCTTCACTTCTTTGGGGATTAGTAGTACATCTTAAAGATGGTTTTCAGTGTATCCTCAGATTTGACCAGGTACTCACAGCCTTTCACACCATCCAGCACGGCTAGCTGTAATTTGTGTGCCACACAGTGGATTGTTATGATGTGGGGTATCCTCTGTTTCAGTCTCCCAGCTACACCTGTTTTCGCACACGTCATCACTGCTTCTCCATCAAAGTTTGCACACACTACTTTCTCCTTCCACGTGTCTTCCCTGATACCCATGGTGTTCACTGCCTCACCAATAGCTTCTAAAACACCTGCCGCATTTGAGCTCTTGACTGGCTGACATTTGATCATGTATGTGGATATTGTCTTTCACATACCTGACTTGAACCAACTCCTGTTCTATGATACCAGTGTCTGTACTGCCATCTGCAAGAATTGTTAAGAACTTGCTATGTTGAATTTCCTTTTCAATCTGGTCTCTTAGGGTTTGTGCTATTGCTGCAATAAACTCTCTGCAAGCATGGTCATTGTGGTAAGTGGAACCAAGGTCTAGGCCATTTGCCGTTTGAAGTTTACAAAGAGTGCTAAATTTGGCCAATGGTAATTCATTTTTTGCAACATAGTATGCTGTTCTGAATTTTTTTTTCAGGATTTCTTGTTGTGCTTGGCTCATTTTTAGGATGTTTTTTTTTTGCGATTGGTGTTGTTTCTGGGAAAGACACTGCAGACTGGGCACCAATGCACTTTTTGTGATGCAGGGATTTGTCATGGGTTCTGATGGGGTCTTTCCTAAAATGACTGGTTCCAGTGACAAAAACAATCGTTGAGTCAGAAATAGAGGGGAATTGACGACAAACTCGACAGAACATTGTGTCGTTTACCTTGTCATGTTCCAGCCACAGAAATTCTTTTGTCCATGACATCAAAAAGCTGCGCTTTCTTTTTGCCTCATAGTCAGATTTTTCTGAACTCTTTCTGAACTCTTTCACTTTGTGGCTGTCTGATTTTCTTTATCTATCTCTTCATCCTGACCTGTTTTTTTGGGCCGAGTAGAATTGAAATATTGCCGTAAATCCATGCTCCTGTTAACATCGTCACACGTGCGCACACAATGTTCGAAATGTTCTCAAGTGCGCACGCTTGGGATGTAACGATTCACTCGCAACCGGTTGAAAATCGATAAAAATGTGTGACGATTCAAGTCGGCTGAAATGTTAAATGAATCGCGATTCACGTTTTAAACAGCAGGGGCGTTTACAGGCACAATAGCAGCGAACACACACTGGCGCGAACCTAGCAAGTGTTTTCACTTCATTCCTAAGGAACTTGAGCTTGTGTGAGCACTCATAGTAATGAACTGAAAACGTTTGGTTTGCTCCGCTTGCGCCGCGCCAGTGTGTGCCTTAGACTGTGTGCACGTGCTGTCAAACACATGGCGACGGCAAGCGTAGATGTTGACTCATTCAAATCGGAGCTGTGGCGCCATTTTGACTCTTCGTAGACTAATAATAATCACCACCATGAGAAGCACATCACCTCCGTTTTCACCTAAAAGTCATTAATACGACAAGTGTGTGAGAGCTACGGAGATCACAAGGTGCGTCAGTGTTTCCATGTCAACCATGTGTTGTATTTATTTTACTATCTCTTTCTCTAAATGTGTACATGGATTTATTTATTTTTTAAATAATTTGTTGATGGTTATGGCATAGTTTGCTAAATGTGTTTTGTTTTTTAACTCTTTCTAGTTTAATGATACAAATTATGACAAAATTCAAATCTTTCCTTTATTACAATGTAAATATCCTGTCAATGTGTTAGGCCTACTAATTTTACAGTCTTTTACTTGGTGTATGAAGGTACCAGTGTCCAGCCTCTTGACCAGACAGACAGAAACACTGAGTTGAAACAACCTTGAAGGGAATTTTTTTTCAATGTAGTTTTATTATTTTACAAAATATATTTCAAAAAGAAAAAGAAATGTGCAGCATTTTGTCTGGGAAATAATAAAAAAGACACTTTTCATTTTTAATTTGTCTTAAATCTCATTTGTTAAAGAAAAATCGTGAGAAAATCGTATTGTGAAACCGGTATTGTGAATCGTATCGCATCGTGAGTTGAGTGAATCGTTACATCCCTAGCGCACGCAATCTGTCACTTAGCAACAAAACATTGACAACAATAAAGGGGTGGAAGCACCAGTTGTCTTTCCCAAACGCTCAGAACTTGCAGTTGGATGCCGGATGGGATGGAGAAATAATTACTTATAAGCTTTGATATGTTTCTCTGACTGTTTCGGTACAATATTCTAAGCATCGAGAATTAAACAGTTCCACCTTGTGGCAGATAAAGTCTATAGCAGCCATAAACCAGAGCGTGAAGCTCTGTTTTAATGTTGATCTGATAAAAGTGTTAATTTTCTGAATAATTTACATATTGAAGTGTAGCAATACATAAATAATAATAATACCAGACTTTTTTGAGGCAAGAAAATGGTGCTTTAATTATTTTATGCTGTTTATGTAGCAGAATGGTCTGAATGATGGTCCAGTCACATTTATTTACTCAGCGCTTTTCATTCAAAACAGCTTTACGGTTACACGCGAACTAAAGCATTCGTGTGAAAGTGGAGCTTTAATTTTTATTGATCATGTGTACAGGCATGGAGATTCATGATAAATTGTGCTGTGAGTAAATCAGCATGATCAAAAACGTCCTGAGAAGTTCCCTGAGAAGGGATTGAGACACTGCGTTGAGAATCGGCACTTTGGGGACGCTCCCTAAGCGTGCGCCTCTGAAGTATGAATGAAACTAATCCAATCCTGATTGGTGTTGCGTCGTGACGTAACATGTGACGGCATACCCGGAAGTATAAAAGTGACGTTGTCACAACACACACTAGCCTCGCGATGAAGCAAGACGCTCTAAGGCCTAAAGGGGGCGTGGCAGAATGACGCAGTGTCTCGTTCCCTTCTCAGGGAACAAGGGTTATAGTCATAACCCGAGACGTTCCCTTCCGAGGGAACTCTACACTGCGTCGAGAATCGACACTTTGGGGAACGAGTGCCCACTAGGCCACGCACCGAATAGGCCTGTCCTGGAGTGAAACTGTTTAGGCACTCAGCAAGGACTGAGCACCTGTGCACCGGGTGTACTGGGAAGGTGGAGACTGTAAAATTTTATGAAAGTATGTGGGGTAGCCCAGCCGGCTGCCTCGCAGATCTCCTGAAGAGGTACTCCCGAAAGAAGGGCCCTAGAGGAAGCCATGCCTCTAGTTGACTGTGCCCACAAGGTAAAAGGTGAAGGCAAACCGCGCACCTTGTAAGCCTCAGTAATAGCCTGGACGATCCAGTTGCTAATAGTTTGTTTGGTTGCCGGGAGCCCCCTCTTAGGTGACCCAGAACATACTAGTCCAATTGTTCCAACCTTCTCCAAGAAGAGGACCCCTCAAGGTACAAGCTCAAGCTCTGACTGGGCAGAGCAAGTGAAGCCTCTCCACTTCCGCCGACACATGAGGTGGAGGATGGAATGCCTGAGGGACTATAGAATGAGCCGTATTCGATGGAACTTTAGGCACGTAGCCCGGACTCGGGTGTAAAAAGGCCTTCACTCTGCCAGGGGCAAACTCCAAGCAAGCTGGCATTACTGCCAGGGCTTGGAAATCTCCCACCCTCTTAAGTGAGGTAATTGCTAAGAGAAAAGCCATTTTCAGTGTTAAGTCCTTAGGCGAAGCTGACTCTAAAGGTTCGAAGGGGGCAGGGATAACCCCTCCAGAACTATTGCCAGGTCCCAGGCAGGAACCCTGGACCTGGCTGCCGGCCTCATCCTCCAAGTACCAAGGAGAAACCGAATGACCAACTGGTGCCTCCCCAGAGGCCCATCACTTAGCGGTGCGTGGAAAACCGCAATGGCAGCCACGTACACCCTAAGCGTGGACGGGGAGAGACCCTCAGAGAAACGATCTTGGAGAAATCCCAGAACTGAAGCCACCGGGCAGTTTACTGGATTTAACCCAAGTTCTCTACACCAAGTGACAAACACATTCCACTTGAGGTCATATAATCTCCTGGTGGATGGAGCCCTAGAGCTAAGTATGGTTTTCTCAACAGGATGTCTGCCCCCTGATTCTGAACCCCCGGAATATACATTGCTCTGATAGAGAGTATTTTCCCTTGGGACCAAAGGATAATCTGATGCATCAGTCTGCACAGAGGGCGCGAACTGATTCCCCCTTGTCGGTTCAGATAGGCTACCACTGACCGTACTAGGACGTGGTGACCTTTGATGTCTGGGAGGAAGCTCCTCAAAGCCCTGAACACAGCCATCATCTCTAGGCAGTTTATATGCCAAGAAAGATGATGGTCCTGCCATAGACCCCTGGCAAACGGTCGTCCATGACCGCGCCCCAGCCAGTGAGGGAGGCGTCTGTCGAAACGGTTTCCCGGCGACATGACACTCCCAACACTGGCCCAAGGTTTCTTCCATATTCCCAGAGAACAAAGGCATCTGCGCGTTACTCTGATCATACGAAGCGGATTCCCCTCGGGAGAAAACCCCTTGGTTTTTAACCACCACTGAAGGGGCCTCATGTGTAGCAGGCCCCAAAGGAATGATGTTGGATGTCACTGCCATGAGGCCCAGCATTCTTTGAAATTGCTTCACAGTGATGGCCTGGCCTAGCTTTACCCTGGATACCATCGTCAAAATTGACTCGATATGTGCGGGAGACATGGGTGCCTACATCGTAATCGAGTTCCATATGACTCCCAAAAATGTCGTACACTGGGATGGTTCTAGCACACTCTTCTTTGCATTGAGTCTCAACCCCAATTTCAGAATGTGGCCAAGGACGACATTTCGATGCCGAACTGCCATTTCCCGAGACTGAGCCAGAATGAGCCAGTCGTCGAGATAAATCAATATATGGATGTCTTGAAGTCTCAGTGGAGCAAGGGCTACATCCATAAATTTGGTGAATGTGCAGGGAGAGCGTGCTAGGCCGAACGGAAGAACCCGATATTGGTAAGCTTCGAAAGCGAACCTCAGGTATCTCCTGTGACACGGAAGGATGGAGTGAAAATAGGCGTCTTTTAGATCTATCGTGACAAATCAGTCCTCTGATCTGACTCACGATTACTGGAGTTAACCGTTCGAACCTGCACCTCCCTATTCAGAGATCGGTACAAAACCCCGAGATCTAGAATTGGCCTTAACCCCCAATCCTTCTTTGGAACTATAAAGTACCGGCTGTAAAACGCGGACCCCCTGTCTGAAGGAAGAACACGTTCTATGGCTTCCTTTAGCAGCAGAGTTTGAACTTCTTGTTCCATCACCTGAGCCTGCTCTGGGACCACTGTAGTCTGTACCACCCCAGAGAACTTGGGGGGCGGTGTGCAAACTGCAGTCTGTACCCTGATTCTATTATATGTAGGACCCATGCAGATATGTTGGGAAGATGATACCATGCCTCTACAAAATATACTAGGGGTACCAGCCTCTGGAGACTGGCCTCTGTTTTCTTTCGAGAGCATCTTTCTCGACTTCCTGAAACGGAATACCGGCAGGCTGTAGTCGATATGGATGTTTTGACCATAAACGATGCTTCGTTATAATATTTTCGCTGGAAACCGATGTGGCCCGAAGTGTCGCTGACGGCGGGCAACATACATCGTTTCCTGTTTAAAAATATTCAGGCCCCATATAGATATATTGGAAGGTGTAGCCATTCTGCAAAATCTACTAAGGGAACCAGCTCCTTGAGACCGACCTCGGGTGTCTTTCGAGTCCCTGAAGCAGATGACCGGCAGGAAAAAGTCGAGAAAAATTTTGTGAGCACAGTCGGGGTGAACGCCACAGTGTGCGTTCGCTGGAAATCGATGTAGCCCGAAACGTTCAAAACGGCGGGACAACATATATATTTTATATATATATATATATCTTATATATATTTATTTATTTACTATATATATATATATATATATATATATTTATTTATTTATTCCTAAACCTGTCGACGATTGAAGTTACAGCGCCGGAGAACAGGCCAGTTTCCCTTATTGGAAAGTAGACTCGTAATTTTCACGAGAGAAAATTTGCCTCGACAAACGAGAGATCCGAGTCAAAGTTTCCGTATTGCAATGCAGACCTTAAATCTACGCGCTGCCTCGGCAAACGCGAGATCCAAGTCACAGAATCTTTATTGCAGAGTAGACTCGTAATCTACACGCTGCCTCGGCAAACGCAAGAATTTAGGACACTGGGTTTGGAAACACGGGACGAATGCGGTTCATCCCCCGATCTCATGATCTTTTAGTGGAGATCGGGGAAAAACGGCAAACTCCGGCGCTGAGTCTGTGACCCGTGCCGCATGAAACGCTCATCCAATTTATTTAAACTTGCGTTCCCTCCTTTCAGACATGCCTGACAGTCCCTCCGAAACGAAATAAACCGATATCCCGCAGTATATTTAACTCCAGTAACTCCATCAGTTACACGTGTGTGTGTGTGTGTGTGAGTGAGTGAGTAAGACAGAGAGAGAGAAGGGGGGGTACGATGACTGTGTTCTACGGATCAAATAGTCCAATGCTGTAGACCAGTTGTTCCACATGGCTAAGGTCTAAGTTTGAACACTGTGGACTGACCACATTTCCAGCTGTGCTAAAAACACGCTCAGACTGGACACTTGTAGGTGGACAACTGAGATGCTGCAGTGCTAAGCGTGTAAGATTGGGCCAGCACTGAAGCTTGCCTGACCAGTATTTCACTGGGTCTTCGGTAAGGCTGATGTCCCCATCTGCCAGGTAGGCCTCCACATCACCTGATGGTAAATGTGTCCTCATTGGATTAGCCAATTTCTTTTTCTGCAGGAAAGACAAGACTGAAGTGCTGCTGGTGGCAGGTGTCCCTTCTGTGTTTCTTGCAGGTGTACCCACAGGGTCACAGAGCTCCATCCTGAGGAGTAATGTCCTCTTCAGTGTCTCCACATCAACATTGTTTGGAAAACAGCTGTCCTTATATCTAGGGTCAAGGAGAGTGGCAAGCAGAAATGTGGAGTTTGCAAAAATTGGTTTGAAACGCCATTTTAGTTCTTTGCTCAGATTGGCTGCCAGTTTCCTTGCTGCTGTGCCTAACCTTTCCCTGGACTCAGCCGCAACATCTTGGCCCAGCTCCACTGTGGCATCCTGATCATCATCACCAGCCATGAACTGATCAGATTCATCCTCAGATTCCTCACTAGCATGCAGTGACCTGATGATGGAGCACAGGCCATGCAGGAGGGGGATGACCTCAGAGATGGAGGCGCTGTGTTTTGAGAGCGCCCGTGTGACCTCCTCAAAAGGAATAAGAACAGTGAGCATGTCTGATGCTAACTCCCACTCATTTGGATAGATGATTGTTGGAGCTTTACCCATGTTAGATTCTTGTGTCATAATCTGCACAGCCCTGCGCTGCTCCACCAGCTGCTGGAGCATGTAGAACGTATAGTTCCACCTTGTTTTTACATCTGTGATGAGTGTGTGATGGGGGAGCTTCAACTGTGTTTGCAGCTCATGTAGTCTGTTGCTGGCTTTGCTTGAGCGATGAACATGGCCAGATATGCTCCTGGCTTTGGAGAGAAGGGATGTCACAACCCTGTCCTTCTCCAGTGCTTTGATCACCACCAAGTGAAGCGTATGAGACACGCAACGGATGTGCCCATATTCAGTCAAAGCTTTCACCATGTTCGCTGCATTATCTGAAACAACAAACCGTATTGTGACAGACTGACCAACAGACTCTTCCCACTCTCTCATCTTTTCCTTAAAGTCCCCGTGAACCGGAAGTTGCAAACGATTTTTCTCCAGTGTTGTGACGTATTTCCAAGTGAAACGGAATATTGAACAGAGGGCAGGGTTTTACTCTAGCGCTCCTCCTCTCCATCTCTCGCTCATAGCAAACTAACGGTTTGAGGGGAGTGGTTAAGCGTTTCCCCACCCAAACTGTGAAACCTACGTCATCAGAAAAAGAAACCGTTCCAGACCGGAAGTAACTTTTCAGATTTTGATTAAAGATTACCAAGGTAAAACATTTTTTTAATATATATTTACTTGCACGGATTAATTGTTCACCACATGACTAGTAATATGCGCTAACAAAGTAAATAGGTTTAATTTTGATTTCACGGGGACTTTAAGGCAGCACAGAATGTTGTTTGATGTGTGCTCAATGTCCAGCACACCAACATTTAGCAGCCCTGCTTTCCTCTGTACTGAAGCTTCCCCTACACGTTCACACCAGTGCCCAGTAAGACAAAGATATGCATGTGCATTATGATTGCTGGTCCAGAGATCTGTAGTGAGATTGATGACACCTCCCTCAGCTGCCTTAAGTGACTGGACCAACTCCCCTCTCATTGCCTCATAGAGCTCAGGCACTACAGTTCGACTGAAATAGTGCCTCGATGGGATCTTATACTTGGGCTCTAAAAAGCCAACAAGTGTCTTGAAGCCTCTCCTCTCCACCACAGAGAAAGGCTCAAGATCAGTGCAGATCATTTTACCAATCATCTCTGTAATTTGTTTTGACCGGGGATGGTTTGCTGAGAATGGCTGCTTTGCTGCAAATGCAGTGAGTATTTTATATTTTAAAAAAGGAAGTAGTGATATAAAACTAATAAACTATATTACAAATTAATTAGAATAGATTCACACACACACACACACACTGACACTCCCTCTATCTGCCCGCCATTGGAGGTTTTATTTTTTATTTTTTACCATCTGCTGTTTTTTTTTAATCGTCAGGTTGTTTGTTTGTTTGTTTGTTTTTTGGACTTCATGCACTGAGTTTCTGATATCTTGCGGTATTTTATATAAAATATAAAGGTAGTTGTGGTATAAATAATATTACAGATTAATTAAGATACACACACAAACACCCCATTCCCTCGCTCTTTCTCCCTCTCTCATGATCAGTGATACAGAATTATGAGTGATACAGAGAGTACTTCAGCTAACACTGCACCACCAGTCCGAGTTTGCTTAAAATGAACGAAGGTCTTACGGGGTTGGAACAACATGAGGGTGAGTAAATACTGACAGAATTTTCATTTTTGGGTGAACTAACCCTTTAATGCTTTAAAAACGCACTGAACCATCAACCACACAACACAACATTGTTATAATATCTTTGATCGATGCCATGAAAATGAACAGAGTGCAAATATAGATTAATAAACTAATAAACATGTGCAAACTTAGACACATACATTTTCGTTTGATGTTTGGCGCGGTGATCTCTTTCAGGCATAAAATCGTGGATTCTGTTATAAATTCATCCGTATCAGTTGTCATAATAAAACAGTTGTTAAAATTGTTTCTTATCGGACTGATGCAAATGGACGAAAAAGTTACCTGTTTGTTTGCCGTTTAATTCAGTTGATGGTGCGGCCATCTAGGCTTAAAATAGAGCAATCAGGCCATAAATACATAACGTTCAACCAATATAATACAACTGTTGACTAATATATTTTCTAACAACACTGATGCAAATGGATAGATGAGTTAAGTTAACAGTTACCTGTTTGTTTAATGCTGTTTATGCTGTTTAATACAGTTTATGGCGCGGTCATCTCATTTAGGCTTACAATCGTGCATTCTGTCGTAATAACACATTATCAACCGACATCAAAAATAAAAACAAATCTTTTTTTTTTTTAGTGTAGAAACAGGGAAAACGCTCAGAAATGCTGTGAACCAGCTGGAGTTATTCTCTATATCAGTGTGGACTGTTTCTGAACTCCCTTAAACCTCATCACATCCTCATTTAAATAATTCCCGCCCAAGGTATACAGGGCCTTGAGTTGCATTAGTAGTGTGTTGTTGGAGAGTCCAAGAAATGCTGTTTCACAGATCTAATCTACTGATATGTGATTTAATTCCCAGCTGATTATGTTCAGAGACATAACCAATTGTGGTTTTGTGAATTTGCGCTCAGAAAACTATATATCAGAAGCTTAAATTGCCAAGGCTTTTTTAATCAAATGGAAAGAACAAACATTTCATTATGACCACGACAGAGATGATGATCAAGACCAAACAGATGATTTGTTTATTGCTCTGCCCACTTCTGGAAAAGGGGGTGGGGAGCAGTAGCTCATTTGTATTTAAGGAGACACACACAAAAACATCATAATTTTGCTTCCACTCAAAAATGGTCATTTACAGAAGAGCATAATAATTGACCTGGGGTATTTTGAGCTGAAACTTCACAGAACCATTCCACGGGACACCCGAGACTCATATTATCTTGTGTTATTATGTTATCTTGTAAAAAAAAGAGCATTATAGGACTTCTTTAACAAAAAAGTTTGCATGAGTTCAATGATGAGAGTCCAGATTCAATCACAGCTTCATTTCATAATCCAAATAACATTTGAGTGCTTAGATCCAAATGTTAGGAGTGAAACTACTTCAGATATTTTTCTTTTTATCTCGCAGCTGTGAATCTGTGAGTGGCGATGGCGTCTTTTAAAGAGCAGCTTCTAAACTCACTGGAGAACCTGACAGAAGATCATCTGAAGAAGTTTCAGTGGACCTTAGAAAATAATCATAAGTGTATATCAAAGTGTGAAATGGAGAAAGCAGATAGGTTGAAAACTGTGGATAAGATGGTGGAGTGTTTCGGACCAGAAGAAGCTGTGAAGATCACAGTGGAGATCCTGAGGAAGATAACCCAGAATGATCTGGCTGAGCAGCTGGAGAACAAACACAAGCAAGGTAATGTTTAATTTATTGTGACTGTAATATAAGTGACAGGCAATATCTTCCGCTGTTGAAGCTCTTTCAAAAGAGATTTGGTGTAAATAACAATCATCGCCTGTACATGGAAACAAGGAAATATAGCAGCAAGCAACAATTATAGGGCCAAGAAGAATAGCAGCAGATCGTATACAGGTACATTTAATAGAACAATGTCTGATTTTACAAATGGTTAAATGGTTTACAATGGTCTAAAAACTA
Source organism: Pimephales promelas (assembly GCF_988280905.1). Classification (NCBI taxonomy): domain Eukaryota; kingdom Metazoa; phylum Chordata; class Actinopteri; order Cypriniformes; family Leuciscidae; genus Pimephales; species Pimephales promelas. The sequence continues at coordinate 28,704,003 of NC_142792.1, read as the reverse complement.
GGTCTGCACGATCAGGAAAATATGCGATATTGTTGTTGAGTATTGCAATAACGATATTTCTTGCGATATAACATTTACCAAAGAAAAGCTATTTTTACTAAGCCTTTAAAATATATATATATATATATATAATGATGATATTGAAATAAACAGGTAGCCTTAAAAGATATTCTTGTGATCTTCAGTAGAATATCTCTATTGTGGTTACTTGGCATTTCGTTAGCAGTTTTGGTAGATGTGGGTTTACACTTTTTGAATAAGTGTCTTCATATAGCTCCCTGAGGTTGCGTTTCAGATGACTGTGGAGATTAGTTTCCTCTCATAGTGGCCACAATTTTTCCACACGACTTAGTGACACCGTCACTTATGTTCACATAGCGGGTTTTTTTTGCGCTTGCAAATTCGTTATTTCAAATTCAGGCGCGCAGCAAACACGCTCAAAATGTAAGCACATTTTTCCATGACCATCTCCATAAATATATCTACAAGTAAAGGTAACACAAAGGGGTAGAAATCAATTAATCTTTTGCTGATACTTACTCGTCATCATGGAAAGCCCTCAGCGCAGTTCATGGAACCGTGCAGACCCGAGAAATGCCATAAATGTACTGCCCGGACCCGACCTGGACGCGTCTATTATTTGAAAACTGGACCCGAACCCGGCAGGAAGACACAAACCCGACTGGACCCGATTGTCACATATTATTTCACACGAGTTGCGAAAAATAAAACTTTTTGTCTTATTTAATTTTAGTAGCCGTCGTCTCACTTCCTTGTAACGTTAGTCTATCTGACTGACTGTGATGCATCCATGTTATTTCTCTCGTTTTTCCAAATTTAATCCACTCATTATTTCAGCTTTAAAAGTCCACTTGATGTCACGGTGATGGATGACAAATGCAGCCTTGCACATGTACATTCTGACTCGAGTTAACTCGCATAATAACTTTAACTGTTTGCCCTTTTGAACTATAATAACGATTGCTTGTTGAGCTTGATCATATCTGTGCTCTCTGCTCTTCATTGAGTCTGAATCTGACCACCAAAACTTTAATATTAAACAAGACGGTTCATTTATATTATTATAAACATTGAAGAAAATGCAAAGCGCGGTTTGGCGGAAGCTCTGCTCTGGTTGCCATAGAAACACGACACGCGCTTGAGATTGCACTCCGATCGCACGTGTATTACCAGCCCGTTCTCAGCGCGTGTTATATTAACGTTAACGGGTGCCATGTGAGTAGTATTTCGCCATTTTGTCATACAGCGCGTCCTATATGACGCTAAAGGACGAGAATGCGTTGGTATTACACACAATGTTAAACAGACCTGGGACCCGAAGTAATAGATTCGGACCCGACCCGGACCCGGCTGATCATTTAAAATATAGACCCGAACCCGTACGGGTCTTGGGTGCACTGTGAAGACCTCTATTACACAGTTCCTGCATTTGTGACACTTCTTCTCTATTGAAGCCAAAATATTGCTATATTTCAGACGTATAGTTCTTTTTAGGGACAGGTTCTACGCTGTTGTCATTTTCCTCACTTGTCTCTACTCCCGCCATTAGTTTTTATTTTTTCACTTTTTGCTCTGAGCCACAAGGTTCCCCTTTGGGCCCGGTCTAGCCAATAGCATAATAGCACCTACTGGGGAAGCAGGTATAAAGATAGTAAGGCCCCATTTGATTGGTCGATTTTGGATAAACAACCTATGCATGCATGCAACACACAAATGCTTAGCACATAAAATAACTGTAATTTATCGCACCTCTCTGCGATACGAATATTGCATATACTATTATAATAAGCGATAACGATAATTTTTCGATATATCGTGCAGCCCTACTAAAAACCTTCTGCAAAACTTCTGCAAGCAACTTGTACATGCGAAGGCTCATTTCAATAACCCCTACCTAACCCTAATAAAGTCTAATGTCTAGGTATCAATGTTTAAGCTTTTAATGAATGCATCACCTAAATTTGATCTTAGTCCAATAGTGACAATCCAATAAATACTCTGAAACCACTTGCATTCAAGTAAGCATTAGTCAAGGTGTTTCCATCACCATATGCATAATCAGTGTAGGCAGGGTTCTCAAGTCTCACGCATTGGCCGTGAGACACACGCAATTCAACCAGTTGATACGCTCACACGCCACACCGGGTATTTCTCACGCTGAAAAGGCAACGTCAACCAAGATGTCCTGCAAGCTTTATATATAAAACGTTGTATACGAGCCATAGGCACACAGCGAAGTTTCCTGCCGCCAGCATGTATCTCTCGGAGACTGCATTCGTTGCTAATCGTTAGGCAACGTAGACGTGCGCCGCGAACACACCGAAGTTGACGGATTGTTCTCGTCGTACTAGGTAACCAACAACAATCGCCGAACACACGTCGTGACGGAGAAGGGAAGAAAGCTTGTCTAACATTTTTAGAAATAGGGTTCTATATATGTAGCATAGGGTTCTTTACTCAACTGCAAAGGACCTTTTATCCAATAAAATGATGATAATGACAAGAAAGAAGCCTTTTGGTACAAAGGTTCTTTATAGGCTATTATTCATTCATATATTACATTATTCTGCAACATTTTGCAGTTGTAATTAAATTATTGTTTATTAAACTGTTGTAGTAACTTAATATCCCATTTTAATCATGCTGATTTTTGAAGGATAAAAAGTGAAATGGCACTCTTCGTGTGATATTGATTAATTACATTTTTTAATATCTTGAATTTTGTGATCATTCATGCATTGCATTTTAGGGGTTCCAAATAGCCTACGTAGTGCTTTAGAACCTTTTAAGGTTCTATATAGAAGCTTTTCTTCTAAGAGTGTAGAACATTTAATATGTTGCCCATCGTATACATTATTATTGATGCAGTCAAAAACTCTACAACTACTTTGCAACCAGGCCAGAAGCTTTGGCTCAGTTTGGCTTACATTACCTGAATAGCCTATATAAGGAAAATGTTTGTGGGTAGGTATGGGAAGGAATGAAGATGTATTTCTTCATTTTATTTTAAATTATATATTATACTGTATTAATAGTTCTAGTTACATTAAGGCTACATGTATTAAAGCAGAGTGCTCTGGGTAATATTTTATATCCGGTCAAAACATACATTAATTATTGCCATTGCATTTGTATTTTTCAAAGATGTCAGGGAAAAAGCAAAAAGATATTTGTGTACACCCACACACACTTTAATATTCTAATATGCCCATTTGTTCACAATTTCCCACCACACAATAAATCATTATACTATTCCGACCAGACACATTCAAAATGCAAAAAGATTTGTTTTTCCAATCTGTTTGGAGCAATTTGTTATATTTTTTGTAATTTTTTAAATATTTTTATTAATATAACATTAAAGAGTAGGCTATTTTTGTTGTGATGAATTGCTCTGTCATTTATGAGATTTACCAATTGTTATAATGTCAATTTGTGCTGGTTAATTATGAACAATGGGTAAAATTGAGGGGCGGTGATCGGGGCGGGGCTTCATTTGGGCTCCTCCCCTAACCGCATGTGATCTCACTCCAAGCTTTTGATAAAACTTGAGAACCCTGGTGTAGGAGTGTCCCCGACTAAGGATTTTCATAGTCGAATCAGAATCGTCAAGTAGTCAATAGCTGCCTATAGTCGAATCATGTGTGTGGGGGTAGGGGCGGATCTTTAACATTTTAAAGCCACAATGTACAGAACATAACACAAAGATATAGAAGAAAATGTATAAAAACATTTCGGATCAATAAAACTAAGAAATAACATAAATAACTGCAGAAAGGCCACAGTGCAGACATGATTTGCGTTTCACATACAATCAATTAAATCGGCTAAATTGCCTGTACGAGCAGGCTGTAAGTACAGAGCGCAACATTAATGCACCGAAAAAATAAACAATTAATTTACAGAATTAAATTAGAACAGAATATACCATTCTAATAAATAAATACAGAATGAAATAAGTCAGAATCAAGTCACAAGATACAGAACAAATGTGTGCAAAATGCCTGAAGTAAAGGGGAACATATATTCAAAACACAAGCCACAGATAGTTAAATTAGATAACCCTGAGTGATCAATAAATAAAATTCTTTTTAACTGCAGAAACAACAATAAACGCCAGTAGCGGTTCTAGGCACGGGCGACATTTCTTCATGTCACATGGGGGGCGGCACGAGCAGTTAAAAAAATCCTCTGTGCCGCGAAAGTTTTCTATTTTTTATCATTTCGATTCAATTATTGGCAATGGCGCCTCTGCTTGCTGAGAAGGTGCCGTGCACAGAAGCGATGTCAAGGGGGTCTCCTGATTAGTTCACGTATCGTGTCTTTTGCGCGCTCGAGGTTGTTATTTCAAATAGGCGCACGGAAAGCATGCTTATTATGGCTACGTTCACACTGCAGGCTGAAACGACCTTTTTTTGCCCCTATGCGACCTGTATCTGATCTTTTCATGACAGTCTGAACGACACAGATCCGATCTTTTCAAATGCGACCCAGGCCACTTGGGTATATGGTCCAAATCCGATATGTATCCGATCTTTTGTAATGCGACTTCAATCTGAACGGCCAGGTCACATTTATCCGACCCGCACGTCATTGCACGCACCTGTAGCTAGCCAATACACTCCAACTCTAACGCGTTTCTGCACTGTTATGGGCCACCGCAGACGTGTCTCTTCCCGTGACAGAGTTGATCGAAGGCGCTCACAAACATAATCGAAGGTGGATCTGGTCATTCGGAAGTTACTGATGAATTCTGTATCAGTGAAGCCACTCACATCAGTATCCACTCCTGGCTGCGACTCCACACCCACACGTTTCTCTGTTTAATTTTCTTCTTAAAACGAGAAGATTGTATATGTGCTAGCTCTGTTGTGAAAATAACTTTAATATTGCTAAACGAGCTCCACTGTAAGACATCCATTTAGCTACTTCCGCAAACAACAAGTGACGTCGTTGACGTCGAGTACTCTTCTGCACATGCGGGTCACTTCTGGGTCATTTCACGTTCACGTTCACACAGGAGATCACAAAAGGCCAATTTAATTGGAAATGTGAACGGCCTTGCAAAAAAATCTAATTTTTTCAAAATATCGGAATTGAGCATTAAGCCCTGCAGTGTGAACGTAGCCTATGCGCTCACGGGAAGCGCGCTCATTATGCGCTCACGGGAAATGCGTTCATAAACTTTTCAGTTTGGAAGTGCACGTGCACCCAAACACTTGGGTGTTTTTCTCTTCTCCGTAAAGAAATCTTTTAGCAGAGCTACAGCAAGCGTTTTTCTGTGGTGGGAATCTTACTATTAATAATAAAAGATAAGCTACTGTACATTATAAATGTCAGGAATGTATCTTTATTGACTCTATTCTCTCTATTCTTTTTATAGAGATGATTTAAATGCTGAAATATGAGGTTTATCCTTTTATAAAACCTTTTTTGTGTTGACCTTTTTTAAGTTTAGTAGGTAAAATAAAAGACACTCCTTTAAAACCAATCTTTAATGTTATTAACTTCATGAATTGATTTCATTGTGTATTAGGCTTTTTGAACAAGATTCTGTGTATGTGATCATTTTGGTCACTGTATTCATGAAATGAAAATAATTTTCATAATGATCAACTAATCAACTTTAATTAGCCTAGCCTATGTGTTTTTACAGTAGCCTATAATATGCAAAGTACAATTTTCTATTTTCGAAATAATCTCTGATTCTGTCCTTTTCTCTGTCATTTAAGAGTGACATAGGGCTACAAAAGCTATTTTAGGTCTATAACAGTTTGGATAGTTGTTAATATGAGAGCTGTTCGAAATTGTTTAAGAGATAGCCTTAAGGCGGGCATACACTATGCGATTTTCGTCCGATTTTGAGCCGAATTCTGACTCGTGCGACTCTTTTTCGTGTCGGACCGATTTTCAGCTTTGTCGTGCGCCGTTTGTCGTGCAGTGTTCGTGCAGTGTACAGGGAGAAACGAGAGGCGATTAACCTCTCACGATCGACAATCGGATGGTCGGATGAATTTCTGGCATGTCAGAAATTTTGGTCGCTCCTCGTGACTATATCGCACAGTTGAATCAAAGCTACGAACCGATTGCCCTAAACTCAGTGTTTTTTCCCTCACTGCACCTGCGCGAAAACAGAAGTTTAACCATTTCATCTGCAGCAAAATAAAATTAAAATAAAAACGAAAAGAGGGAGATCTTTAAGTTCTGTAGTTCAAACTAGCTACAAATTACTGTTGCTTACCTCCAGTTGTTCGCGTTGCAAAATGGATAATATTACCCACCGTCTTCAAGCCACCTGATATGTAACACCTCTTTTATTATTTTTCTCAAACAATGTTTTTGAAATAAACCTGTTTTTAATTTTCATTGATGATTAATTATGACAATGTTCGGACATATTATAGGCGGTTAATAGTTATTTTATATGCCTATAATTCATTGTAATCGACCTAAATGTTTTAGACAATTTTTAATGACGAGTAAGATTATGTAATATTTTATTATCCTCACAGCACGTTGGTTATGTGCTGTGAAAATATTGCGTGGCAAATTAATTATAATAGCGGATCAATTTAATAATAAAATTAGCCTATAGGCCTCCCCTAATAATGATAATATAATACTAATAATAATTAAATGCATAAATTGAAAATACTAAATCATCTTGATACTGATAGCAGATGCTTGTTTTGACAATATCTCTGGATACATACACGTAAATAGGCGCAATCCAGGGGGTTATCGCAGATATTACACGTATAGTGTGAGCAGTGAAGTCGCAGCTCGACGATCGGACCGTACAGTGTGAGCACATAAATCCTGAACTTTGGCTTTGCATCGCATGCGATTTACTCGCTCAGTGTGAGTAGGTACCTTGCTAAAATCGCACAGACATCGCACAGTGTATGCCCGCCTTTAGTAGTGTGTTACTAAATAAGTATCTCTCTGACCCTTTCACTTTTAAAAACTCCATTTTGTGACAAAGTATAGTTTAACAATTCATATCTAAAAAAGTTTTGTTGTCATTGACTCATGAAGTTCTTATAAAAAAAAAAAAATTATTTTATGTTTCAAAATAATTTTTTTCTACAAACTCAAGGCACTGCCATGGGTTCACCCATGGCGCCAAATTATGCCAATCTTTTTATGGGCAAATTCGAACAAGATTTTATCTACGAATCTAATCCTTTTAACCAGTATTTGAAAGTATGGTATAGGTATATAGATGACATATTCTTTGTATGGTCGGGCTCGGAGGATGAACTGATTGTTTTCCATGATTATGTAAATTCGAGATTGCCCTCGATTAAATTCACACTAACCTATGACTGCAGGACTCTGCCTTTTTTGGATGTATTAGTGAAAAAGTTGGACAACACGATACAGACTGAAATTTATCGAAAAGAGACTGATCGTAACTCTTTTTTACACTATCAGAGTTTCCATCCACCCTCTCTTAAACGTAGTCTACCGTATAGTCAACTGCTGAGAGTGCGCCGTATTTGTAGTAATGATGAAGATTTTGAGCGACAAGCAGGAGAGCTGTGTCAAAGATTTATTGATAGGGGCTATACACACAATTTAGTGCGTGATTGTGTAGAGCGCGCGCGCAGTGTACAGCGCACTGACTTGATGACTAAACGCACTGATCAGGTAAAATCAAATAACACCCCGGTCACCTGTGTATCGACTTATGGCCATATCTCGAATAGTTTAAAGAACATCGTGCAACGTCATTGGCACATTTTAAGTAGCGATCCTCACATAGGACACACGTTCCAAAACTTACCGCGAACTTGCTATAAACGAGCACCCAGCCTGAGAGATCGATTAGTGCGCTCGCACCTTCCTGCGCATCCACAGGCGTCTTTCCCTTTCAAAATTCCTCACGGTAACTTCAAGTGTTTGAATTGTGCTGCATGTACTTTATGCTGACAGACAATACGTTTACACATCCAAAAACAGGCAGAGTCTATAAACATGTCTCTCTACCTTTATTGTGTATTTATTGACTTGTCCTTGTGGGCTTCTTTATGTGGGCAAAACGAAGCGACAACTGAAGACCCGAATTTTTGAGCATAAGTGTGCTATTAGAAAGAATGATGAGAAATCTTCAGTTGCAAGACATTTTAATTCTGAGGGACACAATGCCAATATGCTTAGATTTATGGGTCTGGAGTGTGTTGGTCGGTCTTCAAGAGGGGGAGACCGTGAGAACCGCCTCCTCCAAAGGGAGGCTTGGTATATTTTTAATTTCAACACATGTATTCCCAATGGTATGAACAAGGACCTATCTTTAAGCTGTTTTCTTTAAAATATACTATGAGAATTGTATTACATATTGTAGCCTATCTTATGTGTCTTTGTCTGTCATTAATGGATTCATTGGTAACACGTGCATCATTCTAAATCATTGGTTGATGTGATTATGGGTGTGTTAACTGGTGTGGGCATTTAAGACTGGATAAGGTATTGTTCTTTTGCACACTGAAGAAGGCACGCGCCGAAACGCGTTTGTGTATAATAAAACTGTATATGCAAAGTGCGGCCTCTCTCTTCCATACATATCTAAAAGTGTGCCATGCATATAATTCAAGGCAGTAACCAATGTGCTAATGGTTCCTCACTTGAAAGTTAGATTAATCCGGCTGAAATGTTTTGAAATCACTTTTACCCATACCTGATCGAGAAACAAACCGAGACTTTCACTCGGCCTGTGTCCGTTTGAGTCTTTTCAAATTGAGCGCGCGGATAAAATACATTCTAAAACGCTTAACATGAAAAACGTTTAATGTGGCTCACACCAGCCGCGAATAGAGCGTCAGATTCGCACCTACCGCGTCTAGTTATACGCTTGAACAGTTTGAATACATTCGCGCGTCAAGAGCGAAATCTGAAACCCGTTGGCCATCTTTTTTACAAGATGTTGATTTGAGCATTCATCGAGAGTCACCGCTCTGTATTTGCTCTAGAGAGCATGTTAGTTGTCTTTACATTAGAATAATAATGTTTCAAGTAATAAGAAACAGAAAAAATTGCATTCAATACAAAATGAATATGTCTCATATATTGAAATCAAGTTATGTGATAAAATATTTGCTTTGTTGTGTATTAGAACCTCACCAGGCATTGTCAAATTACAAAATAAGTTATTGAGGCCAAATATACAAAATAATCTATTGAGGTCAAACGTATAAAATAATTAATTGAGGCCAAACATATAAAATAATATTATAAGCTGAAAAGCGGGCCTGTCCCCATTTATCACGTCACTTTACCATGTGATTGCAGCAAGCAGGCTCCTGATTGGTTAACGCAGTGCGAATTGACAGCAAAGTTCAAATTTTTCAACTCGAGCGGCAGGCGCGAATTCAACTCGAGTCACAAGCGCTTGAATGCACAAAAAGCACTAAATAAAGTCATTTGCGCATAATGCGCCAGACGCTCAACCAGCATACTTTAGTGCATACAAATAAATGAAGATGATTCCTACGCCGCTGTTCTGCTCTCCAGAGCAAATACAGAGCGGTGACTCTTTCGATGAATGCTCGATCAACATCAGCCACCGTGTAAAAAGATGGACGCCAACGGATGGATCGAATGGATTCAAACTGTTCAAGCGTGTAACTAGATGCGGTAGGCACGAATTTGACGCTCTATTCGCGTCTGGTGTGAATGTAGCATGAGACAGTAATATATAAAAAGATAAAAATTCTGTACACACCACGTTTTTTCACGTTAAGCGTTTTAGAATGTCCCGAGGAAAACCAACTTCTTAAAGGGTTAGTTCACCCAAAAATGAAAATTAAGTCATTAATTACTCACCCCCATGCTGTACCAACCCCGTAAGACCTTCGTTCATCTTCAGAACACAAATAAAGATATTTTTGATTGAATCTGAGAGCTGGATCAGTCCTACATAGACTGCCTAAGGGACTGGCTCTTGACGGCCCATAAAGTCATTAAAGAAAAGGTTTAAATATTCCATGTGCCTACAGCGGCTCAATTATAAGTTTATCAAGCGACGAGACTACTTTTTGTGCGAAAAAAAACCATAAATAACGACTTTATTCCACTATTCCCTTACTTCCTTATGGGCGCATGCGCGAGAACTGAGACGAGGACGTTCTTCTCCTTCGTCTACTTCTTGTTACCGGCTGCTCACCGCTTAGGAGTTTTACCGCCCCCTACCGTATAAGATGATGATATAGCTGGAAGCGCAAAACTTTCTGTTTACAAGCAGAGGAAGATGCGCGCTGTACATACGCTTTTCAATTAGCGTATTTTCCGCACTATAAGGTGCACTTAAAAGCCTTTAATCTTCTCAAAAAACGACAGTGTGCCTTATTATCATCTTATACGGTAGGGGGCGGTAAAACTCCTAAGCGGTGAGCAGCCGGTAACAAAAAGTACACGAAGGAGAAGAACGTCCTCGTCTCAGTTCTCGCGCATGCGCCCATAAGGAAGTAATAGAATAGTCGAATAAAGTCGTAATTTATGTTTTGTTCGCACAAAAAGTAGTCTCGTCGCTTGATAAACTTATAATTGAGCCGCTGTAGGCACATGGAATATTTAAACCTTTTCTTTAATGACTTTATGGGCCGTCAAGAGCCAGTCCCTTAGGCAGTCTATGTAGGACTGATCCAGCTCTCAGATTCAATCAAAAATATCTTGTGTTCTGAAGATGAACGAAGGTCTTACGGGGTTGGAACAGCATGGGGGTGAGTAATTAATGACTTATTAGTATTAATTACTAGCCTATAGGCCTCCTTTTTAATTACTAATGAGTAATTAATGTAATTAATGATTAATGATTCATTTTTGGGTGAACTAACCCTTTAACGTTGGCCGGCAGAAGTGCAATCATGGTTTCCTGATGCTAAATCCAGCCTTGGCGAATATCCTTTCTGATGGTGTGCATCCACACTTTATATTTTCTTATCCCAGACTTTTTTAAAGATTTAAATCTCTGCCGACAAGATGCTCCTCTGTCGGTCACGGATCGAAAGTGAAACTTAAATCGGTCACAGGGGTGGTTGGATTAATTCACGCACGCTAAAGATATTTATTAAAAGCTTCTTTCTTTGCATTTACATTTTTATTTACAGCATTATCACAATAGGCTGTATATGACAGAAAACCGATGGTTCTATGTGAAATCAGACATTGAGCACACTCATATACCCAAAGTGGCATGATCCGATCCTCGTTTCATTACACCTCTACAAAGATTCGGCCATGAGATTGGTAGTCGAATCTGGCTCCTCGTATCGAAGCATCGAATCTTCAACTGTTCGGGGTCACCCCTAAATCAGAGTAAGATGAGCATGTAAACACAATTGCAGTATAAGTGTGGTTCATTTGAATATAGCAGAAATTCACTACATGCTGTAGTTATTTGTGTAATGGGAACTACAGACCAGGTTACAAATTACACATAGGTTTTATTAAGAATTTATGAAAAACATGATCATTTAGTCTTTGCTGTCTTTTCTTCTCTTTTTTTAAAGGCTCAGCTGAAGATAACAGACAAGCTACTCTTCATGATTACACAGAGGCCAGCTGCAGACTGAAGGACATTTTAAAACAGGAGTGTGAGCGGATATTGGTTGGTAATTCACAGACGGGTCATCAGAAAAACCTGAACGATATCTACACTGATTTATATGTGGTGGAGAATGAGACTGGAGGAAGAGTGAACGAGCACGAGGTGATACAGATCGAATCTCACAATCGACCGACTGCCAAGGAGACTCAAGTCAAATGTAATGACATGTTTAAACGAAACTCAAAGGTACTGACGATGGGGATCGCAGGGGTGGGAAAAACTGTCTCAGTCAATAAATTCATCCTTGACTGGGTTGATGGAAAAGAAAATCAGGGTATAAACTTCATTTTTCCTCTTCCATTCCGTGAGCTAAACCTGATTACAGAGGACTGCAGCCTCATGGAACTGCTTCACGAACACTTCTTTAGTGATAAGGAACTGCCCTCTCTTCCTAAAGGTGACAGGAAGGTCTTGTTCATTTTTGATGGACTGGATGAATGTCGCTTCCCTTTGAGTTTTGAAGATGGTGTCAGATTTACAGATGTTCACAAAAAAACAACAGTGAGTAAGATAGTTACAAGCCTGATCAAGAGACACCTTGTTCCCTCTGCTCTCATCTGGATCACTTCCAGACCAGCAGCAGCCAGTCTGATTCCCCGAAGATACATTGATCAAGTGACAGAGGTGCGAGGATTTAGTGATGAGCAGAAAGAGCAATACTTCATCAAAAACAGCAGTCCTGAGGTTGCTGGAAACCTCATCAGTCACATCAAGAAATCCAGGAGCCTGTACATCATGTGCCATATCCCCGTCTTCTGCTGGATCTCTCTCACTGTTCTTCGGCCTCTACTGGATCAAGAGAGCAATGACAAAACTCCCACAACTCTCACAGGGATGTACACAAGCTTCTTAATTTCTCAGCAGCAACAGAAGAAAGACAAATACTGTGCTGTGCCCGAACCTAAAGCCAACGCAGTGTCTTTTGATGAGATTATTCAGAAGCTTGGGAAACTGGCCTTTCAACAGCTGGAGAAAGGTCAACTGATTTTCTACAAAGAAGATCTTGAGGAATGTGGACTCGATGTCAGGGAAGGTTCAGTGCAATCTGGGTTATGCACTCAGATCTTTCAGAAGGAAACTGTTTCAGCCAGAAGTGTTTTCAGCTTCGTACATCTCAGCGTCCAGGAGTTCCTTGCTGCTCTTTATGTGTTTATGATGAACAAAAACAAGAAAGCAAACCCATTTCTTCAATCCCGCAGTGAAAAACTGACATGGAAACTGTCCAAAAAGTCACAGTTTCAGCTTCATAAGGCTGCAATCAACAAGGCTTTAGAAAGCAAGAACGGACACCTGGACCTTTTCCTTCGGTTCCTCCTGGGTCTCTCACTGGAGTCCAATCAGAGTGACCTGAAGGAACTACTGCCAGGACTGAAACTCAAATCAGAGAACGTTAAAGACACTGTTGACTATATCAAACAGAAAATAGAGACAGAGAAATCAGTAGAGAGGACCATCAATCTCTTCTACTGTCTCAGTGAACTAAAAGATGACTTTGAGGAGGAAATCCAGAAGAATCTGAGCTCAGGAAATCTTTCAGCAGATCTCTCCTCTGCTCAGTGGTCTGGTCTGGTGTACATGCTCCTGATGTCAGAAGAGACTCAAGAGAAGTTTGAACTGCAGAAATACAGAAGATCTGATGAAGCAGTGATGAGACTACTGCCAGTGATCAAAAACACCAGAAGAGCACTGTAAGAGTCTACTTTACATTCATTTATATACACTGTTAGTCATTTTAATTGGGCCTTAATCTTACACAGGTGATTTGCTGGGCAAATCAATTTTGTGATGATATTAAATGCCTGACCCAACTTGCCTAATGGAGAACACACTCATCAGGCAAAACTCAGTAACCTGAGTTTTAAATATTTTATCATTCCTAATTTTATTAAAACTTAAAGAAACTGAAAATACTGGTTATTTGATAAAGATAATTTTTATAACTTTGATTACTAGGGATCCACAATACAACTTTTCCAGAAAAGTCAGATACACATTCATTTGTGGTACTTGCCGATACAGAGTACCGATACCGATACTGTCACCTGGTTGATGAAGCAGACAGACGAAGCTTGATTCCAAACGAAAACAAAGCTTGTTTGCTGCGGTTCAAGCCCGAGTGCGTTTGTTCCGGGCGCCCCGCGGCGTTGGTCTGGTTTCACACTAGGGCTGAACAATTATGGAAAATAATCTAATTGCGTTTTTTAACCAATATTGCGATTGCGATTTAATATGCGATTTAAAAAAAAAAAAGTTCTTTACCTTCTGTAGGCCTATTAGTCGACAAAGACAAGCAATAAATCATTGTACAGTAGGGATAGGAATCTTTAGGCATCTCATGATCTGATCTACTTTTTTTTCTTATTAATTAATCCTAATAACACTTAAAATATGTATTTAATTACATGTGTAAAAACACATACTTTAAGAAAATATATAAAAAAAACATTTAATTAAACCAATTACATGTTAAGAAATGTAAATAGGCTATATAAACTAACATAGCTTCAAAATATAAAAGCTAGTAAATAAAGAGAAACAAAAAAGCATTACAAGCAATAAAGAAAGAGTGGTCTCAGTATTTAAAATGTTTTTCATTCAAGAGGTGGAGTGATTTCCCCCTCAGTTTAGATATAATAAGCTGCATTCACACTAATGCACATATCTCTATTAAAATTGTAAATGTGGTTTGTCCAGTTGGTTTAAGATATAACTCACCGTGTTTGCATTAATTTCACGTCATGAAAGCATTTTGACATGCAAGTACGTTTAACCAATGAGTCGCTCATGGCCGCATGCACGAGCGCTCTTCACAAATCACGCGTTAGTATTTTAAAACGAAAGCAGCCTTCTCTGTGATTTTCATATATTTAATATATAAGCCAACTGCACTCCAAAAGATATAAATAATGCCTTTGTGAAGCATTTGTAAGGAAAATTCCCGCGGGGGAGAACGCGCACTGCAAGTGTAACGTTATAACATCAAGCAAAGCGGCAAACCCTGTGCAATGAAGCCTGCGAATGTCCTTGTAACTCGGTTAAACCCCGATTGAGAATGAAAAAAACATGTTTCGGAAGGTTCGAGCGGTCTCGTGTGTGTGAGCAAGTGAGAGAGAAAGAGAGCGAGAGAGAAGCAAGCAAAACACGGTTGTTTCTAAAGCACGCCCAGCGTCATCACGCATCTGTGTTTAAAAACAAAGCTCAGACTCGATTCTGAAATTCTCTGAATCGATCCAGAATTGTTGGGGAGAGAATAAATAACACAATATCATTAAAAATAAACTGTTCTTTTCTGTATGCCAGAGCTTTTTGGGTTGCATGCCAAGCTTATGCTTGATCTTGCAGACTGCTTTTCTCTCGCGTGTCACGTGACCAGTGTAATCGCAGCCTTTGCGATTACAAAATCGCGTTTCATCATATCGCGATATTATCGCAAATGCAATTAATCGTTCAGCCCTATTGCACACTCAACTTCATTCTTTTGAACCCTGGTGCGTTTGCGTGCATCTTACGTCATCGCAAACATGCACGGCACATGATAGAAAACAGAACGAGGATCAATATTGTGTTTTTTATTAATTTGCTGTTGTTAATGCTGTTGTTAATTATGTGCAGTTGAGTGAACAATACAGGTTTACTGTGCATGTGTCACATAACGGAGACTTCTGTTGCTTGCAAACGGACTCTTTTGAGGAGACAGTGGATTTCCAAATGTGTTGCCCTGATTCCTTGCGCAATGCACGAATACACTGCAGGCTCACTCTTGCTAGTATCCAAGTAAAAAAAGAATCATTATCATCCCTTTTAAGTGTTTTATTTAACTGAATACATCACAATAAGCTAAAACGCATGCGCAGGTTACTTTACTTTCCTGAACAAGTGCGTAGCCGAGTCCGTGTTGCTTTCAGATTCACGTGAAGCGCGGCACAGTTCGGGAGCAACCAAACTCAGACCACCTCCTCTAGGTAGTCTCGGGGTCGGTACCCCAGTGCTCACCCGGGTCCCATGACAGTGTTCACATTAGCGATTTTTCATGCGAACCATGCCCCATTCCATACTAAACTCACCAGACACAGTGGATGAAGGTTAACTAAAATGGTAAATGGACTGCATTTATATAGCGCTTTCATAGACCTAACGGCCACCAAAGCGCTTTACATTTGCCTCACATTCACCCATTCATACACTCATTCATACACCGACGGCGGTGTCAGCCATGCAAGGCGCCAGCCAGCTTGTCGGGAGCAGCTGGGGTTAGGTGTCTTGCTCATGGACACCTCGACACTTGGTCGAATTGAACCACCAACCTTTCAGTTTGTAGACAACCCACATGAACCACTGAGCCACTGCCGCCAACTAATCAGTGACTACTAAGAACAGGTCCAGACAGATAGAACATAATTGTGACTGATACTGAATTTGTCATTTTTAAATGTATTGGGTCAAGAAACCAAAAGAATAAATCTTATTAGTTGGCTTATTTTTTCAACAAATATATATTTCTTTCAGTTATTTTCATGCTTAAGCCTGTTAAATTGTATTGAATGAGCTTCTGTTACTCTCACTGTTCTTTCTATTGTTCTATCACATTGTATCTTTCATTTAATAGTACATCACATATTTAGAGCAGCTCCAGCAGGGCTCAGTGCAGAGGATTGGGTCAGTGGTTCAAATAGATACCAGTGAAATATCACAATTCTCTATTACGATTTTAATACTACAGCAAAAACTACTTGCCAAATTAATGTAAATGTAAAACATTATTAAAGACAAGGAGTCAATAGTAAAAAAAAATATATATATATATTTTTTCGAATTAAAAATAGCACAAATAGAACAAAGAAAGGCTACACATGAAAGATGCCACCCTCCTTGTACTGTGACAAGACCTTCGGTTTATTAAACTGGTGAATACATTGACATTGTTTGAAGTTCAAGCCCCAAACTATTTCATAATTTAACTCTGCATACAGACACACAGAAACTCCTCCTGGTGGCTTTAACCATTGGTATAGACGAATCCGACGAGCGTTCTGTGTAGGCTGCCATCTTGTGGCGACGCCATTACTGAGCTGTTACACAGGCATATAGACATATGCACCGGTATGTAAACAAACCTCGGTGATAACGCGAACTCACCCTCGATGACAGCTACAGCCAGGCAGAATGACTTGTTGGTTTGATCTGTGACTGCAGTGGCCTCCAGTCACAGATGAAGGTACAAACGATCTTACAGATTAACGTTATTTATGAAAATAGCTTGGCAAGCTAGCTATGCTAACGTTTGCTAACGAGGAAACTATAAAAAGATCTGTCCATTTGGCAACAATAAATAAATAAATGAATGAAATCAAATAAACAAATTCATGTTTTTCATTTGTGTCCATTATTTATCTCATTTTCATATTGCAACAGGCAAGGGTAAGGTAACGTTACAGCTAGAAAGTATACATAATATCGACCAATTAGTGTTTTTAAACCATGGAAAGAGGTCAATATAACAGCAGGAAAACAATTATGTCACATAACGTTACATTTAGCTCAGGAAAGCCATTTAATGACCATAGCATGTTAATTGAATAGAAAAAATAGCAAGAGAGGAGATTTTGCTGATCACTATATGACATATTTATTATATTTTTTTTACTTATGTCATTAAATAATTGTTATTATACGCGAATGTCCACGTCTTGTACTCGCCCAGGAAATCTGTAAACCGTACGGCACCAGACAGGGGCACTCGACCCGGGGTTTTCACAATGTTTTCTCTTCAAAATCGAAATTTTACTGCCACCATTGAAACAATTTATAACGGAAACTGTTTACCCACTCGACATTATACAAGGGATAACGTTGTAACGTTAGTGACAGTCGTAAATCGCGGGCTGTTTATTCCAGTGGACGCAAGTTGCAACTAAAACAATAGGAGGCAATGGAGCAACGCTACCCAGCAACAGCTCAGTAATGGCGCCCCGCTTACTTCCGGTAGTTTCGCCGGATTCGTCTATAGAGAAGTTCCCACAGCTCCTCAAACTATACAACTGCTCACTCTGTGTGAATAACTTTTGTATATTAGCAGGTAATAGATGGTGAAATGCTTTAAATAAGAGTTGTGCCGTGTTCAGTTGGACAAGGTCCTGTACTGTTCGAGATACTCAGGCCCCGTTTACACGAAGGGAAAACGCAGATATTTCCCTGCGGATTGGCCTCTCGTTTACTCGAAAACCCCGTTTTTATCACAGAAAACGATTATTTCTAAAAACTCCAGCCAAAGTGCCGGTTATGTGTTGTCGTGTGAACTGGGAGAAATGGCATTTTAGGTTCTCTCTTGTCGATTCTGAGGATTCTGATTGGCTTGCATGGCTGTATCCTTAACCCAGTGGCGTAACTTTGTTTTAAAAAGTGGGTGGGACATGTGTGTAAATGAATGAATCACGTGACATGTGAATAAAAACATAGATCCGACTTTACAACATGTCCAGTGGCAGTGGAAATAGCCTATACAGAAAGTCCTGTAAAATTAAACGAATAAATTGACCTAATAATATGAATAAAAATTATATAAACAAAAATATACATAAAAGTTTTAAAAGTAAATTAACTATTAGGCCAGAATTTTGATAACTGATTTTTTGCGGAACGCACGATTAAAATTTAAATTGGCTTATAGCCTCTCCATTGTACACACAAACTGCTGTACAATTAAACGAATAAATGGGCCCAATAATATAAATAAAGATTAAAAAAAAGTATAAACAAAAATGTAAAAAAATAAAGGCCTACATAAACATTTTAAAAGTAAATTTAAAAAGTAAATTAACTAGGCCAACATCTTGATAGCTAAACTTTTGCACAGCGCGCACAAATAAAATAAAATTAGCCTATGCTTATATCAATTGTACCAAAATAAAATGCTGTAAAATTAAACGAATCAATGAGCCTAATTATATATAAATAAAAATATACAGGTTATAGGCATACTGTAGGCTACATCAACGTTTTTAAAAGTATGCTAAATGAACTATTAGGCCAAAATTTTGCGCAGAGTGCACATGGATTGCTTATGTTGTCAAACCTTTTAAAAAAAGAAAGAAAGAAAGAAAACGAATTGCTTTCCTTATCTACAGTTCTTTTGAGTTCACCTTCAAGAACACAAGTTTGGACAATGTCTGAGGATTCAGACTCATGCCGTGGTTGCGGAGAAAACCCTCTCTGCCCTCTGCCAGACTCGTGGTGTGAGGTGAGCGGAGCGAAATTGGAGCGGGAATAGATACACTGTAACCGCGCCACCGATCGCAGGCGGCAATGAGCACTTTGATCACTTGATTTAAAACACAACGTATTTCAGGGCTAGATCGCTTCTTTTATTTTATAAACGAATGAAATGAATGGTCTGCCAGTTGGAGATGTTTTATTTATTTCTACTGTTAGCTATCCGTGCCGCGAGAGCTTTTAAAAAGTGGTGGGGACAATATCGACCCTGGCAAAAAGTGGTGGGGACATGTCCCACCCGTCCCACCCGCAAATTACGCCCCTGCCTTTACCCCTACACTGCCGCCCATGTTTGGCATAGTTATAATGCCGCTCAATGGCGTATTTATGCGGGTGTGTGAACGATGTTATTTTTGAAAACAGAGAGGGGGAAAATATTCGGTTTGCTAAATACCCGGCTTTGTGTAAACGTGGCCTCAGCCTTGTGTATTGTACGTATAGCCCTTTTTCGTAAGATAAGTAAAGACTGCAAGGAGTTATTATAATTATTCCCCCATACTTCAACACAATAAGTTAAGTATGGCAGAATCAGGGAAAAATACAGGGTACGGAGTGTATTTTAATCAAGGACATGTTTAGCTTTATTTATTATTGCAAGGCTTTTAGAGACTTTAGATTCTATGTGTCTGATGTGAGTTTTCCAAGTTAATTTATTGTCTATTGTAACTTATCAATCCACTTTTTTATATCCCTTAGTTTAGTGTTTACAACATTAATAACCTTATCATAATTATCATCACAGTAGAAAATTTTAGTGTCATCTGCGAACAAAACACACTTAAGTAATTTTGAAACATTAAATATACCATTGATGTACAAGTTGAATAATTTAGGGCCCAATATTGACCCTTGGGGGTAGGGATGGCTCGATACCACAATTTTGGCTTTGGTACGATACCATAACATAATACCTCGGTATCGCTACTAAATCGATATCACAGTCGAAAAAAAAGTCTCAATTTAAGTGAATTGAAGCAATTTTATTAGACACTGCTTCAAACTCTCCACTATGTGCAAAGAAAAGTATCAAAAAAACAAAACAAAAAAAAACGTATCAATGTAAAAAATAAATAAATTTAATCAAGGAACATACAACATTTACATTTAGATTTAATAAAAAAAAACTGAAATTATACAATTAAAATAGGTTAATTATCTATAATAGATTAACATATAATAATAATAATAATCGAATAATGGAATTACATGCTGTCATGAATCAAGAGAGTTATCAACATTTATAGCTTTTATTCATCTTGGTTTGGTTACTGTTTGGGTTTGGGTTCATATTATGCATATAATACATTGCATAAAGTAATGTTAAGAAGCTACTCATGTATTAGTATATGTTACACACGAGGTCCACGCGTGCGTTTTATGAAGATTTTAAGTCGGGTTTTATTTCAGGAACACTTGCAACATCCAAAAACAATCTCGGTTACAATAGCAACAACAACGCTCTTCCACAATCGTCTCGCGATACTCTCTCTTTTTTCCCATCTCGCGACCTTTCCAGATCTTCCGTCTCCCAAATCTCGTCTGCCAAGCTTTTAGCTTAAAAGTCCCAGACAGAAAATATAGCCTACATACTTCCTACTGTGCAGATAGAGCATGAAAAGAACAGAAAAATTAAATATAAATAAATAGAAAAAAACAGAATTCAACAAAAAATACAGAAAAATTCAACAACAACCGTGTAATGAAGATGACTTAATTAAATAAAATAGTATTTAAGATGAATAATTGAGGGGGGGTTACTCCATTACACCCAATTACACCCACTCCATTACATATACAACTTTTTTAGGTCATTATATTACTGATTGATCTAGATTAATAAATGCTATAGTGTTAGGCCAGGGTACCAAATGAATGTTGACAAATGTAGTTTAATTGCAATATTAGTAATATTACTCTCTCTCTCTCTCTCTCTCTCTCTCTCTCTCTCTCTCTCTCTCTCTCTCTGCCACAGTGGCAATAAAGACGTAAACTGAATTGGTTCTAGCGTGTCATGCAAGAAGATTTGAGCTTTCGTGTTTACCGTATCATATTTAATTGATAAGCTCTTATGGATGTGTGCTGTTCAGTGTTCAATAAAAATCTCAATTAAATCAGTTGAATGACGAACTCACCTGTCGATCTCTGAACTCTTTCAACGAGTCAGGATGAGCAACTGACGAGCGCGTCGGCAGATTTGATGTGTTGCCTTCCATGGCAACATGACCGCATCAGTTTCGGTAGCGCACTGCTGCCTAGTGGAGAACTTCGAAACAGCAGCGCATCAAATACCGAATTTAACAAAATTATGATATTGTACCGTTTGAAATATATTAAATACCGGTATTTTTGCAGTACCGGTATACCGAGCATCCCTACCTGGGGGACACCGCAAGAAATTATACTACAGTTCGATGAGAACTCACCCATCTGAAAATATTGCACTCTGTCACTTAAGTAGATTTTTACCCATTTTCCAGCCACTACTCCCATACCTTTCTAGTTTCTTGAGTAATATTGCGTGATTGATAATGTCAAAGGCTTTTTTCAAATAAAAAAATATTCCAATGGTACAATTTTTATTGTCCAGAGCATTTGATCATTCGTCTATTGCATTAATTAAAGCCATAGATGTAGATCTTTTATTTCTGAAGCAGTATTTATATTCATTAATCAAATTCAATTTTTAAACACATTTTTCTAATCGCATACAAAATACTTTTTCTAGGATTTTTGAGAATTGAGGGAGCAGTGAAATTGGTCTATAACTGGTAAAGTGGTGCTGATTACCATTTTTAAAAAGAGGAATAACTTTAGCAATCTTCATTTTCTTGGCAACACAGCCATTTAAAAATTATGTGCGCTAAAGGTGTTGTAATATTTTTAATAACTTTTTAATAGGGCCATATTGATGGAATGACAGTCCATATAATAATTATTTTTGGACAATATCCATAAGTTCTTTCTCATGAACTGCTGAAAGAAAAGTAGTGTTTACATTTGTATCCATTTTTTCAATATAGTTGTCAGGGTGTGGTTCAGGAAGAGGAACAAGGAGTCCGGAATATCGGTAAAGATCCGTTTTAATATATATAAAACAGGCAGGAAGACAGGAACACGGGCGCCACACGGGCTAACAACAAACATCGACCGACAATGACTGAGTAAAACTGAGGGAAGTAAATACACAGATGAATCAAACATAATGGGGTGAAAACAGGTGAAACAGATGATCAAGACGAGGAACAGGTGGCTGATGAGGGAGTGAACACGGGATAGGGTGACGAGAGGATCCTGGGAAGTGTAGTGCTGAAGACAAGACAGACTGGTGCAGACGGAGGACTGTGACAGAACTCCCCCCTCCCGGAAGGCGTGGCCTCACGCCGCAGAACAGAGGAAGGAGGGGGGACGATCTGAGGGCTGAGCAGGGCGTGGCCAGGGCGGAGCAGGCTGAGGGCGTGGCCAGGCCAGAGCAGGCTGAGGGCGTGGCCAGGGCGGAGCAGCCTGAGGGCGTGGCCAGGGCGGAGCCGGGGCTGATGACACCAGGGGGCCGACTGACAGGGGCGAAGCAAGTGGGAGAGGAGACCAGGGTGAAGCTGAGGGACTGACGACACGGGGTGATGATGAGGGACCATGGTGACACCGCAGGCTCAGGTGACCGAAGAGATGGCAGGGGCACAGAGGGACACGGTGAGGCAAGAGGGAGTGAGGGCTGACGGGTGACTGGAGGGAGTGAGGAGTCCGACTGAACCGGGGGGGTGACATAACTGGGCGGAGCCAGAGAAAGGAAGTCCCTAGGTGAAGGGAGGATGACGAGGGAGTGAAGGGAATCCGGAGGACAGAGGGAGCCTGGCCGAGCTGGTGGACTGAGGGACCATGGAGGAACTGAGGGAGGTACGAGCCACAGGGGAGCCGATGGGACCGGGGGACGAGGAAGTGTCCAAGTGGAGGAGGTGGGAGGCGAAGACTGGGGGATCCACTGACCAGGCTGGTTTCGGGGAGCTGAAGGGCAGGAGAGCAGATGGAGGACAGATGAGAGGAAGCAGGAGAGGGAGGCTGGGTGGGATCCTGGTCTCTGATGCTGGCTGGACGGTCTCTAGCACTGGCTGGACGGTCTCGGGCGCTGGCTGGACGTCTCGGGCGCCGGCTGGACGGTCTCGGGCGCCGGCTGGACGGAGCTGGACGGAATCAGCGGAGAGGAGAGTTCAGGCTCGGGAGGGCTGGACGGAACCATCGATGAGGAGAGTTCAAGCTCAGGAGGGCTGGACGGAACCAGCGATGAGGAGAATTCAGTTTTAATGAGGCTGGACGGAACCAGCGGAGGGGAGAGTTCAGGCTCGGGAGGGCTGGACGGAACCAGCGATGAGGAGCTAACACGGGCTAACAACAAACATCGACTGACAATGACTGAGTAAAACTGAGGGAACTAAATACACAGATGAATCAAACATAATGGGGTGAAAACAGGTGAAACAGATGATCAAGACGAGGAACAGGTGGCTGATGAGGGAGTGAACACGGGAGAGGGTGACAAGAGGATCCTGGGAAGTGTAGTGCTGAAAACAAGACAGACTGGTGCAGACGGAGGACTGTGACAATAGTGCTTTATTTGTTCGTCTGGGATTTTTGCTGCCAACCAGGGCCAACATTTACAAAAAAATGATTAAAGCTGTTACTGCCCTATTCATGTTGCGATATTCATAGTTTGAGTCAACAAAGTATTCCGGATAAGTCTTATTTTTATTCATTTTTTAAGAATACTATTACATCCCATGTTCTTTTTATATATATATTTTTTTGTCAGTTAACAGTTTCTTATAATGTGATTTATTAGCTAATCTAATTACAACAGTTAACTTATTTTTGTATAACTTATACTTCTCAGCTTCTTTTGTTTTCGATTTAATGAATAATTTATATAGATTATTTTTCTTTTTACATGCATTTTGTAGGCCTTTAGTCATCCAGGGACATTTAGACTATTTGTTCTGTTTGCTGTGAACTAAAATGGGGTAGTGCTTATCATGTAAAGTTGTGAATATTTCTAAAAAGTTATTATAGGCTCTGTGTCTCTCTCACCTAAAGGATTATTAGGAACACCATACTAATACTGTGTTTGACCCCTTTCGCCTTCAGAACTGCCTTAATTCTACCTGGCATTGATTCAACAAGGTGCTGAGAGCTTTCTTTAGAAATGTTGGCCCATATTGATAGGATAGCATCTTGCAGTTGATGGAGATTTGTGGGATGCACATCCAGGGCACGAAGCTCCCGTTCCACCTCATCCCAAAGATGCTCTATTGGGTTGAGATCTGGTGAGTGACTGTGGGGGCCATTTTAGTACAGTCAACTCATTGTCATGTTCAAGAAACCAATTTGAAATGATTCCAGCTTTGTGACATGGTGCATTATCCTGCTGGAAGTAGCCATCAGAGGATGGGGACATGGTGGCCATAAAGGGATGGACATGGTCAGAAACGATGCTCAGGTAGGCCGTGGCATTTAAACGATGCCCAATTGGCACTAAGGGGCCTAAAGTGTGCCAAGAAAACATCCCTCACACCAATTAACCACCACCACCAGCCTGCACAGTGGGAACAAGGCATGATATGATGGATCCATGTTCTCATTCTGTTTACGCCAAATTCTGACTCTACCATCTGAATGTATCCAGCCTCTCACAGGGATTTCGGATGCCCCAACGCCTGTGATGAGAGGACCAACGCCTGTGAAGAGACGACTCAACGCCTGCAATATGTTATGGAGCCGTTTTATACATAAACAATATTTATATTTAATATTTATATATAAACAATATGAATGTAAGCCAGAGGAGAACTGGCCCCCGACTGAGCCTGGGTTCTCCCAAGGTTTTTTCTTCATCCAATCTGATGAAGTTTTGGTTCCTTGCCACTGTCGCCTTGCTTTTGGCTTGCTTTTGGCTTGCTCAGTTGGGGTTATTTAGTGTTTAGCAATGTTGTTGATCTGTGTTGTACTACTTTCATGTTATCACTTTGAAGCTGCTTTGAGACAATCTGTATTGTGAAAAGCGCTATATAAATAAATGTGACTTGACTTGAATGCCTCAACAGAAATCGAGACTCATCAGACCAGGCAACATTTTTCCAGTCTTCAACTGTCCAATTTTGGTGAGCTCTTGCAAATTGTAGCCTCGATGAGTGGTACCCGGTGGGGTCTTCTGCTGTTGTAGCCCATCCGCCTCAAGGTTGTGTGTGTTGTGTCTTCTTTACAAATGCTTTGCTGCATACCTCGGTTGTAACGAGTGGTTATTTCAGTCAAAGTTGCTCTTCTATCAGCTTGAATCAGTCGGCCCATTCTCCTCTGACCTCTAGCATCAACAAGGCATTTTCGCCCACAGGACTGCCGTATACTTTCTGTTTTTCCCTATTCACACCATTCTTTGTAAACCCTAGAAATGGTAGTGCGTGAAAATCCCAGTAACTGAGCAGATTGTGAAATACTCAGACCGGCCCGTCTGGCACCAACAACCATGCCATGCTCAAAATTGCTTAAATCACCCTTCTTTCCCATTCAAGTCATTCCTCCAGGAGTAGTGCTCCAGATCGTCCACCTTCCGTTCATGCTTCACAATCCGTTTATACTTTTCAATGTTTTGGAGACCAGCTGTTTAACCTCCTCCAATAAATCCACAAGTCTGTTCTGCTGTGTATTTAATAATAATAAATAATAATATGTTTATTTTATATAGCGCCTTTCAGAGTTCTCAAGGTCGCTTTAAGGTGAGTTTTGAAATCGTGTAATGATGAGAGGTTGCGGATGTGTTGGGGAATAGACTTTCAGAGAGTTGGGGCAGCAGTACAAAAAGCCCTTCCACCAAATGATGATAGTTTGTGCTGTGGAATCGTTAAAAGACCAGTATCAGAGGATCGAAGTGTGTGAAGTGTGCTTTAAATGTGATAAGGAGAATCTTGTAGCTACTACGAAAACGTACCGGTAGCCAATGAAGTCTGCGTGAAATCGTAATTAAAAGTAATGTGGGAAGATTTCTTTGTGTATGTAAGGACCCTAGCTGCGGAGTTTATTTATAGAGGAGTCGGGTTACAGTCGTAACCTGACACGTTTTCAGGTACAGAAATTTGAATAAAGTAATCAAATGTGAAATAACTCAGTAAATATCCTTCTTTATTCAATTTATACAGTGATGAATATTCAAAGTTAAAAAGGGTTTCAGTCTAGAGTAGAGAGACATTTATTTGTCCTTTATTGTTTGAATAACATTAAAACACTGCAGCAGGTTTATTAGACTGATGCCTCTTTATGACCGAGTGCAGGGATCCCATCTGAATATACTGTCTATGTGCAGTTGAGATAAAACCATCTAAGTTTACTAGGATACTCACCCAGACAAGCGTTTTTACATTATGTTGTATGAATTTGTCCGTACTAGACGTGAAAAAAATTCAATGAAATATTCGCAAACTGTCAGAGACAGCAGCAAACACTGAGACGCAGCGTTTGGGACGCACGCTTTAGATGTTTGCTTTCATGAAACTTCTTGACTTGACATCCTGTTATAATGTAGGGGACCACAGTTGATGTTTTACTTGAATCCAAATGACTCATGTGCTGAGTGAACGATTAATAGCGTGCAACATAAGTGCGCTCTCTCTCTCTCACCAGTTAATGTTATTAATAAGCTACATGTCTCGTTTTACCTTCTTTGCCATTGACATCTAACTGAACTACAAACTTTCCGCTGACGTCAGTGAAAAAGAGAAGCTCTCATCAAGCTTGCGGGTCTGTGCAACTGTGGGTTTTTCTCTTACTAGCGTGCGCACTACAGCTATATAGGCGTTTCTATATTCTATTTAATACTCCACAAATTAGATATATTTACTAAATAGACTGCCTTCTTTTTTATTCCCATTCTACTCTGTTATCAGTGTTATTCTGCAGTGTTGCATGCTTCCTGGTATCGGTTTTTGGTATCGGATCATTTTTTTGAGTATGAGTACACGAGTGCAGTATCGGGCCCGATACCGTTGATATCAGTGCATCCCTTTTGCTTACATCCCTTCAGTCAAATGTTTTTCCAAATTATTATAAACCCTAGCTAATAAACATTACTATTGCATTACTGCTGTTTTCTTCTCTTCACAGGCTACATAGCTGCAATCTCACTGCTCAGTGTTGTGAGAGTTTGTCTTCAGTTCTTCAATCCTCAAACTCCTTCCTAAGAGAGCTGGACCTGAATAACAATGACCTGCAGGGTTCAGGAGTGAAGCTTCTTTCTGATGGACTGAAGAGCCCAGACTGTCAGCTGGAGATACTGCGGTAAATTTTTGTTAAATAATTAATGAAATACTATCACAATAAATGATTTAGTCACAGAATGTGGCATCTGCTCTTATGGAATGCCAGAACAAGAGACGAAACAACATTTGCAGGAATGGGATTTTTTCCCCATATTTACAGATGTCCATTTTTTCAGAGTTGAGAAGTATGACAAGTCAAGTCACCTTCATTTATATAGTGCCTTTAAAAAATTGTTTCAAAGCAGCTTTACAGTGATAATAGAATATTAAATTAACAGATTATTTTGACTTTACGGAAGCTGTATAATAAAGTTATTGTCTATGGAGCTAGGATTGTGTCTTTATTACATGTGAGAAAATAAATGATAAAAGAAAATAAATGAAATAAATGAAAAAAATATTTGAGAGAAAAAGTTTTCATACCAATAGCACAAAATAACTAAGTGTGTTCAACTGTAAGTGTGGCCCAAAAGTCAAGCCCGACCCTACCCAAGCCTGTTGTGTCCGAGCCCGGCCCGGCCGACACATGAACTGTAACTATGAGCCCGAGGCCGACATAAACCCGACCATTTTTTAATACGTGGGTCATTACTATAACTGACGTTCTCAACTACTTTCTGTGTTACTTTCTCCCGTAACATTTATGTTTTGTCCCGCTCCCGCCCGTAAAAAGACTTTTTTATCTGTACCTTCAAATACTTTCAAGTTAGCCTACGTGTCGCCACCATACACATCAGCATAAATGCTCCTGATAAATTATTTGTTATTAAAGCATTAACACATAACCACTATTATAGCATAAAACAAGCAGGCTACTGAGTGTATGGTTTGGCCTTACTGAATGTGTGCAAAGTGTGCTCCCATAATAATTCCTAAAAAGCTGACAGTTCATCGCGATCTTACACATCTCTCAAAATTGTGGTAATTTACTCCTTTACTACACCCAATTCTGAACAAACAATACATTTTGGTTTGTCACGTACCGTCATATACTGCTCTTTCTTAAAATTACTGAGGGATTTGTGGATGTCTACTTTTGTTATCCTGTAAATCAGAATATACTGTCAATAGCCTTAAAAAATGATTTTCATTTGCTGTGTCCGAAATCACCCATTACTCACTATATAGTGGACTATATAGTGAGCTCGCCATTTTGTAGTGCTGTCCAAATGTATAGTGATGATTATTATACCCTATATAGTCCACTCAATGTATCCCCGAATGCATTTTGAAACGTAGTGTACAACCGATGGTCACTAACCTAAGCCCTACATACCATCATGCATTGCACCGATCGTAAAAATAAGTTATAATCATGTGTGGAGTCGCGCATTATAACAAAAACTGCCAGAAATCACTTTTAGTTTTTAAATTTTGGAGAAATAAGCTCAATAAAATGTAATTTATTTATTTTTAAAAATCTATTTAGCCAAGGGCCGGCTCGGCACCAGCTGACGGATGATGTAATCAACGGCGCCGAGAGACGATCGAGTAGTGTCCGAAAGTGGTGTTTCTATTATGCTGGTGAGCTCACTATATAGTGCTCTGCTCTCTACCCCCAACATAGGGGGTAGGGAGTAGTGGTTTGAGTGGAGATTTCGGACACAGCAATTGATTTTAAATGTTATATAAAACAGGCTACGAATTATACATTTACAAATACTGATAGGAATAATTACTGCTTCTTTTCACCTAGCTGGCAATTTCCCTAAATCCCATACTTTATTAAAAAAAACCCTAGCAACTTTGTAGATGCTAAAACACCTAGATGTTCTATCATTACATAACAGATATCATCTTTACCTGGAGATGTTAATCCAGATCCTTTTATTGCCCTTCTCATTTCTTCCATTGTAATTGGTGCATCCATGATACTGTTACTATCCTCCCTTCTTTCAAGTAAATCTCCATATACTAATCTTTTAATTGTCACAATTAACAATTACAACAATTAACAACAGTTAACTTATTTTTGTATAACTTATACTTCTCAGCTTCTTTTGTTTTCGATTTAATGAATAATTTATATAGATTATTTTTCTTTTTACATGCATTTTGTAGGCCTTTAGTCATCCAGGGACATTTAGACTTTAGTGAACTAAAATGGGGTAGTGCTTATCATGTAAAGTTGTGAATATTTCTAAAAACTTATTATAGGCTCTGTGTCTCTCTCACCTAAAGGATTATTAGGAACACCATACTAATACTGTGTTTGACCCCATTTCGCCTTCAGAACTGCCTTAATTCTATGTGGCATTGATTCAACAAGGTGCTGAAAGCATTCTTTAGAAATGTTGGCCCATATTGATAGGATAGCATCTTGCAGTTGATGGAGATTTGTGGGATGCACATCCAGGGCACGAAGCTCCCGTTCCACCTCATCCCAAAGATGCTCTATTGGGTTGAGATCTGGTGAGTGACTGTGGGGGCCATTTTAGTACAGTCAACTCATTGTCATGTTCAAGAAACCAATTTGAAATGATTCCAGCTTTGTGACATGGTGCATTATCCTGCTGGAAGTAGCCATCAGAGGATGGGGACATGGTGGCCATAAAGGGATGGACATGGTCAGAAACAATGCTCAGGTAGGCCGTGCCATTTAAATGATGCCATATTGGCACTAAGGGGCCTAAAGTGTGCCAAGAAAACATCCCTCACACCATTACACCACCACCACCAGCCTGCACAGTGGTAACAAGGCATGATGGATCCATGTTCTCATTCTGTTTACGCCAAATTCTGACTCTACCATCTGAATGTCTCAGCAGAAATCGAGACTCATCAGACCAGGCAACATTTTCCCAGTCTTCAACTGTCCAATTTTGGTGAGCTCTTGCAAATTGTAGCCTCGATGAGTGGTACCCGGTGGGGTCTTCTGCTGTCGTAGCCCATCCGCCTCAAGGTTGTGTGTGTTGTGTCTTCTTCACAAATGCTTTGCTGCATACCTCGGTTGTAACGAGTGGTTATTTCAGTCAAAGTTGCTATCAGCAACAACTGATTCAAGTCTTCTATCAGCTTGAATCAGTCGGCCCATTCTCCTCTGACCTCTAGCATCAACAAGGCATTTTCGCCCACAGGATTGCCGTATACTGGATGTTCCCTTTCAAGGGAATTCTACACTGCGTCGAGAATCGACACTTTGGGGACGCTCCCTAAGCGTGCGCCTCTGAAGTATGAATGAAACTAATCCAATCCTGATTGGTGTTGCGTCGTGACGTAAGTAAGGGTTAATGCCCGACGAGGTGTCCATTGTCAGGTTTTAATGGACGACGGCGAGGCGTAAACCGGCCGACGCGCAGCGGAGGACGGTTGCCTCCGCCGAAGTCCATTAAAACCTGACAATGGACACCTCGGAGGGCATTAACCCGCTTATACCATGGTCGCTTGCCAAATAAAACATTAGTTTATATTTTAATTAGGCTAAATCTAGTTTTTACAAATAATAACTTGACTGACTGTTTATCTAGCAACCGGAGATATTTAGTCCGCTTAGCTCGTATCCCTTCAGGTTCACAAATGCATTTTTTTTTCATGAAACACAAAGGTAGGCATAGTTTTTTTTTATTACACATAAAACAATTAATCAAACAACAATAAAAAAACAATTAGCTCTGAGCTCCAGCGATTTGCGCTTAACGTTATAGAGGGCAATAAATTAATCAGATCAAAGAGAGGGTCATTTGCCTCAGGCTCCTTAGGCTTGAAACGCTGTAACGTTCAGCCTTCTCCTGCCTTGGTTGTCTGGACAGCTGCGTAAAACTCCCGCAGGGTCTCATTCAGGGGTGCGTTTCCCGAAAGCATCGTTATCCAACTATGGTCGCAAGTTACGTCTTTACCAATTGAGTTCAATGGAGCAGCGCAGCAGCGGTGTAATTTCCTCCGTTTTATTTACATTTTTTCTTTCTTCAGCAGCATACCAGTCGTCAAAGTTGCCATATTCTCCATAAATGTTAAAAGAAATAGCACGAAGTCGCTCATTGTTGTATTAGGCTATAATATCTAACGTTAGATGATAGAGCATGTGACTGCCTGTTGCTATGGTTACTC
The DNA here is from genome assembly GCF_988280905.1 of Pimephales promelas. Taxonomy (NCBI): domain Eukaryota; kingdom Metazoa; phylum Chordata; class Actinopteri; order Cypriniformes; family Leuciscidae; genus Pimephales; species Pimephales promelas. Next base: position 28,672,764 of record NC_142792.1, on the reverse strand, counting down.
ACAGCCGTTGTAGGCAGCGCATTTATTTATTCATTTCGAATGGTAAACAGGCAGTTTCACCAGAACTACTTTACTAGGTGTCCTCTATCACTTTTTAACGGACACCCTGCAGCCAATCAGAATCGAGTATTCACCCAGACCATGGTATAACATGTGACGGCATACCCGGAAGTATAAAAGTGACGTTGTCACAACACACACTAGCTTTCGCTCTTCAGCAAGCGCTTTATGTTGAAACTGTCTGTCTTATTTGGTGTTGTTTGTCACTCAGTTTGAACTGGAAATGGCCAGCGAGCAATTTAAAAAGATGTGTGCATCTCTGCCCTCGTTATGTCACAGGTGGGGACGCACATGCTTTGTGTGTAAATTGTTTGGGAGCGCAGCATGACTTGTGCAGATTGTAAAGCACTTCCTATTAGAGTGCTGCGCTCCCGGCTGGCGTGCTTTGATGAGCACGGTCAGGCTTGCGTTCCCTGCGTTTCTGGTCCCGCGTCCGTTGAGGCGGCGCGGCGATTGAGATCGTGGGGTTCACAGCGGGATCTTGCAGACGAGAATGAGACTGCTGAGGCACTTTCTCATTCATCGTCTGATGATCCCGTAGCCCCTGTGAGTGGCGCAGAAGTCCGCGCCGCGGCTTCTTCTGACCACGATCAGGTCTCGATACTCAGGCTCTCTGCTTCCAAGGAAGTAGACGTGCTCAGTATCGATACGGATGACCGTGAGTTAGGCGCGCCAGTTCACGGCCAAGCATATGAGGAACTGGTGAGGTTGTGACTCGTGCCGTGGCCAGACTGAACTTCAGCTGGCCACAAAATGAGGAGGGAACGCAAGTTTAAATAAATTGCGTTTCATGCGGCACGGGTCACAGCCTCAGCGCCGGAGTTTGCCGTTTTTCCCCGATCTCCACTAAAAGATCATGAGATCGGGGGATGAACCGCATTCGTACCGTGTTTCCAAACCCAGTGTCCTAAATTCTTGCGTTTGCCGAGGCAGCGTGTAGATTACGAGTCTACTCTGCAATAAAGATTCTGTGACTGCAGCGCGTAGATTTAAGGTCTGCATTGCAATACGGAAACTTTGACTCGGATCTCTCGTTTGTCGAGGCAAATTTTCTCTCGTGAAAATTACGAGTCTCCTTTCCAATAAGGGAAACTGGCCTGTTCTCCGGCGCTGTAACTTCAATCGTCGACAGGTTTAGGAATAAATAAATTATATATATATATATATATATATATATATATATATAGTAAATAAATAAATATATATAAGATATATATATATAAAATATATATGTTGTCCCGCCGTTTTGAACGTTTCGGGCTACATCGATTTCCAGCGAACGCACACTGTGGCGTTCACCCCGACTGTGGTCACAAAATTTTTCCTGCCGGTCATCCGCTTCAGGGACTCGAAAGACACCCGAGGTCGGTCTCAAGGGGCTGGTTCCCTTAGTAGATTTTGCAGAATGGCTACACCTTCCAATATATCTATATGGGGCCTGAATATTTTTAAACAGGAAACGATGTATGTTGCCCGCCGTCAGCGACGCTTCGGGCCACATCGGTTTCCAGCGAAAATATTATAACGAAGCATCGTTTATGGTCAAAACATCCATATCGACTACAGCCTGCCGGTATTCCGCTTCAGGAAGTCGAGAAAGATGCTCTCGAAAGACAAAACAGAAAAAAAAAACAAAAAAACCAGAGGCCACTCTCCAGAGGCTGGTACCCCTAGTATATTTTGTAGAGGCATGGTATCATCTTCCCAACATATCTGCATGGGTCCTACATATAATAGAATCAGGGTACAGACTGCAGTTTGCACACCGCCCCCCAAGTTCTTTGGGGTGGTACAGACTACAGTGGTCCCAGAGCAGGCTCAGGTGATGGAACAAGAAGTTCAAACTCTGCTGCTAAAGGAAGCCATAGAACGTGTTTTTCCTTCAGACAGGGGGTCCGCGTTTTACACCCGGCACTTTATAGTTCCAAAGAAGGATTGGGGGTTAAGGCCAATTCTAGATCTCGGGGTTTTGTACCGATCTCTGAATAGGGAGGTGCAGGTTCGAACGGTTAACTCCAGTAATCGTGAGTCAGATCAGAGGACTGATTTGTCACGATAGATCTAAAAGACGCCTATTTTCACTCCATCCTTCCGTGTCACAGGAGATACCTGAGGTTCGCTTTCGAAGCTTACCAATATCGGGTTCTTCCGTTCGGCCTAGCACGCTCTCCCTGCACATTCACCAAATTTATGGATGTAGCCCTTGCTCCACTGAGACTTCAAGACATCCATATATTGATTTATCTCGACGACTGGCTCATTCTGGCTCAGTCTCGGGAAATGGCAGTTCGGCATCGAAATGTCGTCCTTGGCCACATTCTGAAATTGGGGTTGAGACTCAATGCAAAGAGGAGTGTGCTAGAACCATCCCAGTGTACGACATTTTTGGGAGTCATATGGAACTCGATTACGATGTAGGCACGCATGTCTCCCGCACGTATCGAGTCAATTTTGACGATGGTATCCAGGGTAAAGCTAGGCCAGGCCATCACTGTGAAGCAATTTCAAAGAATGCTGGGCCTCATGGCAGTGACATCCAACATCATTCCTTTGGGGCCTGCTACACATGAGGCCCCTTCAGTGGTGGTTAAAGACCAAGGGGTTTTCTCCCGAGGGAATCCGCTTCGTATGATCAGAGTAACGCGCAGATGCCTTTGTTCTCTGAGAATATGGAAGAAACCTTGAGCCAGTGTTGGGAGTGTCATGTCGCCGGGAAACCGTTTCGACAGACGCCTCCCTCACTGGCTGGGGCGCGGTCATGGACGACCGTGTGCCAGGGGTCTATGGCAGGACCATCATCTTTCTTGGCATATAAACTGCCTAGAGATGATGGCTGTGTTCAGGACTTTGAGGAGCTTCCTCCCAGACATCAAAGGTCACCACGTCCTAGTACGGTCAGTGGTAGCCTATCTGAACCGACAAGGGGGAATCAGATCGCGCCCTCTGTGCAGACTGACGCATCAGATTATCCTTTGGTCCCAAGGGAAAATACTCTCTATCAGAGCAATGTATATTCCGGGGGTTCAGAATCAGGGGGCAGACATCCTGTTGAGAAAACCATACTTAGCTCTTGGGCTCCATCCACCAGGAGATTATATGACCTCAAGTGGAATGTGTTTGTCACTTGGTGTAGAGAACTTGGGTTAAATACAGTAAACTGCCCGGTGGCTTCAGTTCTGGGATTTCTCCAAGATCGTTTCTCTAAGGGTCTCTCCCCGTCCACGCTTAGGGTGTACGTGGCTGCCATTGCGGTTTTCCACGCACCGTTAAGTGATGGGCCTCTGGGGAGGCACCAGTTGGTCATTCGGTTTCTCCTTGGTACTTGGAGGATGAGGCCGGCAGCCAGGTCCAGGGTTCCTGCCTAGGACCTGGCAATAGTTCTGGAGGGGTTATCCCTGCCCCCTTCGAACCTTTAGAGTCGGCTTCGCCTAAGGACTTAACACTGAAAATGGCTTTTCGCTTAGCAATTACCTCACTTAAGAGGGTGGGAGATTTCCAAGCCCTGGCAGTAATGCCAGCTTGCTTGGAGTTTGCCCCTGGCAGAGTGAAGGCCTTTTTACACCCGAGTCCGGGCTACATGCCTAAAGTTCCATCGAATACGGCTCATTCTATAGTCCCTCAGGCATTCCATCCTCCACCTCATGTGTCGGCGGAAGTGAAGAGGCTTCACTTGCTCTGCCCAGTCAGAGCTTGAGCTTGTACCTTGAGGGGTCCTCTTCTTGGAGAAGGTTGGAACAATTGGACTAGTATGTTCTGGGTCACCTAAGAGGGGGCTCCCGGCAACCAGACAAACTATTAGCAACTGGATCGTCCAGGCTATTACTGAGGCTTACAAGGTGCGCGGTTTGCCTTCACCTTTTACCTTGTGGGCACAGTCAACTAGAGGCATGGCTTCCTCTAGGGCCTTTCTTTCGGGAGTACCTCTTCAGGAGATCTGCGAGGCAGCCGGCTGGGCTACCCCACATACTTTCATAAAATTTTACAGTCTCCACCTTCCCAGTACACCCGGTGCACAGGTGCTCAGTCCTTGCTGAGTGCCTAAACAGTTTCACTCCAGGACAGGCCTATTCGGTGCGTGGCCTAGTGGGCACTCATTCCCCAAAGTGTCGATTCTCGACGCAGTGTAGAGTTCCCTCGAAAGGGAACGTCTCGGGTTATGACTATAACCCTTGTTCCCTGAGAAGGGAACGAGACACTGCGTCGTTCTGCCACGCCCCCTTTAGGCCTTAGAGCGTCTTGCTTCATCGCGAGGCTAGTGTGTGTTGTGACAACGTCACTTTTATACTTCCGGGTATGCCGTCACATGTTACGTCACGACGCAACACCAATCAGGATTGGATTAGTTTCATTCATACTTCAGAGGCGCACGCTTAGGGAGCGTCCCCAAAGTGTCGATTCTCGACGCAGTGTCTCGTTCCCTTCTCAGGGAACAAGGGTTATAGTCATAACCCGAGACGTTTTTCCCTTTTCACACCGTTCTTTGTAAACCCTAGAAATGGTTGTGTGTGAAAATCCCAGTAACTGAGCAGATTGTGAAATACTCAGACTGGCCCGTCTGGCACCAACAACCATGGCACGCTCAAAATTGCTTAAATCACCTTTCTTTCCCATTCAAGTCATTCCTCCAGGAGTAGTGCTCCAGATCGTCCACCTTCTGTTCAAGCTTCACAATCCGTTTATACTTTACAATGTTTTGGAGGCCAGTTGTTTGACCTCCTCCAATAAATCCACAAGTCTGTTCTGCTCCGTATTTAATAATAATAATAATATGTTTATTTTATATAGCGCCTTTCAGAGTTCTCAAGGTCACTTTAAGGTGAGTTTTGAAATCGTGTAATGATGAGAGGTCGCGGATGTGTTGGGGAATAGACTTCCAGAGAGTTGGGGCAGCAGTACAAAAAGCCCTTCCACCAAATGATGATAGTTTGTGCCGTGGAATCGTTAAAAGACCAATATCAGAGGATCGAAGTGTGTGAAGTGTGCTTTAAATGTGATAAGGAGAATCTTGTAGTTTCTACGAAAACGTATCGGTAGTCAATGAAGTCTGCGTAAAATCGGAGTAATGTGGGAAGATTTCTTTGTGTATGTAAGGACCCTAGCTGTGGAGTTTAGTTATAGAGGAGTCGGGTTACAGTCGTAACCTGACACGTTTTCAGGTACAGAAATTTGAATAAAGTAATCAAATGTGAAATAACTCAGTAAATATCCTTCTATATTCAATTTATACAGTGATGAATATTCAAAGTTAAAAAGGGTTTCAGTCTAGAGCAGAGAGACATTTATTTGTCCTTTATTGTTTGAATAACATTAAAACACAGCAGCAGGTTTATTAGGCTGCATTTACACTGCAGGTCTTGATGCCCAAATCCGATTTTCTGACTATATCCGATTTTTTGACGACGTGCTTACATCATCTTTTAAAAGTGACCCATATCCAATTTTTGCATTCACACTATACACTGCTGAAACTACCAAATGCAGACGTTCTGATGGTTCTGAACTGGGAAATTAAGCAAAACAGCACGAAATTCAATGGATACAGATGCAAATAAAATTATCCAGTGTTTTCTTTCCACAATGTTTTAATAAGTCATCAAAACATTGGTCTCGTACGGCGGAGAAAAAAAGAGGATAGGATCTGGCCACGAGCACTTAAAACGATGCCTCATATCTCGTGAAATGTCTTCAAAAACGGACTTACGTCTGTAACAACCCTGCATTTTTTGCCTGCACTCTTCACCCCAAACACTCAAAAGACATGAAACCTCCGCATTGCTCCACTGTGTGTCCTTTCTTCCATCGCGCGGCTCGCACCTATAATCGCGCAGTTTTTAATGACGCATGACTCGCATTTACTGGGGAATATCCGATTTGTCTGCTTACATGGCACACGCAAATGCACGTACCTGATTCATATCCGATTTATTACCACATATGAATGAGGCCTGAATCCAATCTAAGAAAATCGCAATCCATGCGTTTTTTCCTGCTTACACGTTCATCGGTCATATCCGATCTGTGCCACATGAGAGGAAAAAATCGGATTTGGGTCACTTGAACCATGCAGTGTAAATGAGGCCTTAGACTGCTGCCTCTTTATGACCGAGTGCACGGATCCCATCTGAATATACTGTCTACATGCAGTCGAGATAAAACCATCTAAGTTTACTAGGATACACCCAGACAAGCGTTTTTACATTATGTTGTATGAATTTTTCCGTACTAGACGTGAAAAAAATTAAATTAAATATTCGCAAACTGTCAGAGACAGCAGCAAACACTGAGACGCAGTGTTTGGGATGCACGCTTTAGATGTTTGCTTTTGTTACGAACCCTATTGTTAAGAATGCTCGTTTTGTAAGGGTTCAATAACATAAAAGGAGACGCAAGGCAAAAAGCAGTTTAAGACATTTATTTATACTAATAAATGACTGCACAATCTCACGTCTCTCATGTTCTCACTCTTCCCACAGAAAACTCACATTTTCTCTACACTAGACATACCAAACACTAACAAAATAAAACAGAACAGTGGCACAATACAAAGAACACAGGCTTGAGTTGAAGCTGATCGGATGTTTAGATGGTCATGACGCGCACGGAGTTTCACCGCTGCGTGTCTCACACTCCTGCACACACCGCTTATATGCTCAGCACGAGCCATCAGAGCAACGAACCACAGGTGCGCAAGGGAGGAGCCTACACTTAAGAAGAGACATTAATTAGATTACAAGACAAACATACACACACAAATACATAGGCAACACCCATAAGGCTGAGGCCGTAACACTTCCCCCCCTAAAGGAAGAATCAGACTTTTTTTTCCCTCTTCTTTCCCTCCTTAGAAGGGGAAAAGAAAACTGATTCTGCATAGAACCAGAGCTTAACTCAATCCACGAGACAACGCATCTGCTACCACGTTATCAGATCCTTTTTTATGACGGATCTCTAAATGATACGGCTGGACCATTAAAGCCCAACGCATCAATCGTTGATTATGGTTGTACATTTTACCCAAAAAAAACAGCGGATTGTGATCCGTATAAACAACGATCGGAGAAGAACTAGACCCCACATAAACATTAAAATGTTGTAAGGCTAACAACATAGCTAAAGTTTCTTTTTCAATCGTTGAATAATTCAACTGATGACTGTTAAACTTAGCTGAAAAGTACGATACGGGGTGGCCTATTTCATCAGCACCCTCCTGCAGCAAGACAGCTCCCACTCCAACCGCACTAGCGTCGACCTCAAGCTGGAATGGACGAGTCACATCTGGAGCAGACAGCACAGGTGCACTACAAAGAAGAGATTTAGCAGAAAGAAATGCCTGCTGGCACTCATTAGTCCAGTCAAAACAAACTTTTGCTCGTTAAAGGAGCAATCACACTCGAGAAATTTTTGCAAAAACACCGGTAGTACCCAACCATCCCTAGGAATCTACGTAGTTCTCTCCTCGTAGTAGGCACTGGGTAACGGAGGACAGCAGTCACTTTTCCGTCCAATGGCCGTACCTTACCGTTTCCCACCTGCTTCCCTAAATAAGTGACAGAAGCCTTAGCAAATTCACATTTTTTTAGGTTTAACGTTAAGGAAGCAGCCTCTAACCGACGAAACACGTCATGCAAGGTCAACATGTGTTCAGCCCATGTAGTCGAATAAATAACTACATCGTCTAAATAGATGTTACAGTTAGGAACGTCACCTAAGACTGTGGACATTAAACGTTGAAACGTTGCTGGTGCGTTTCTCAGACCGAATGCCATGCGTTTATACTGCAGAAAAGAATCGGGGGTTACGAAGGCGGAGATCTTAGAAGCACGCTCGGTTAACGGCACCTGCCAATAACCTTTCAAAAGGTCTAACTTTGTAATATATTTCGCACCCCCAAGACAATCAATGCAATCTTCCATCCGCGGTAACGGAAAAGCATCAGCCACTGTGATGGAATTTACCTTTCTAAAATCAGTGCAGAAACGTAAAGACCCATCAGCCTTCGGTACCAGAACACACGGTGAGCTCCATGGACTATTACTCGGGACAGCGAAACCATTTTGCAATAAATACTTAACCTCACTTTTCATGGCTTCTCTCAGACTCATTGGGCAACGATAAGCGTGTTGCTTGATCGGTAATGCGCTACCGACCTCAATGTCATGCTGAATGACATTAGTACCCGGAGGAACGTCATTGAACAAACACGGGAAACTGTCTATCAACTTCATTACGTCCTCTCGCTGTTCAGGCGATAGATAGGATAGTTGCTCAGGAAGCAAAGATAAAATCTTAGAGTTTTCAAAACATCCTCCTCCTAAAGCTTCCATGGATACATTCAACCCATCGTCCGCAGTATCGGCAGGCAAAGCATAAGCCAACAATGAAACACGCTCAGTATTTCCTTTAGTCACCGATTCACTAACCAAATTCGCAGGGTTCTCTTTTGGTTCGACACAAAAATATGGTTTCAACATGTTTATGTGACATAAACGAGTTTTTCGCCTCCGTTCTGGCGTGTGTAAGATATAATCAGTTTCATTCCACTTACTTTTTATCACGTAAGGACCAGAGAAACGCGCAGAGAGAGAAGATCCAGGAATAGGAAGCAACACCAAAACTTTTTCGCCTGGCAAAAAATTACGCATAACTGCTTTCCTATCAAAATGTTTTTTCATTTTCGTTTGTGACAGAGAAAGTGCTTCCTTCGCCACAGCACAAGCACTGTGCAAACGTTCACGAGTACGTGATACAAAATCAAGGACGTTGGTCTTCACAGACGAACTGTTACCGAGAAATTCTTCCTTTAACATTTTCAAAGAACCACGGACATTATGTCCAAACACAAGCTCTGACGGGCTAAACCCAAGCGAGTCCTGCCGCGCCTCACGTACCGCGAATAACACCAAAGGAACTCCATCGTCCCACTCATTCCCAGTCTCTGTACAGTACTTTCTCAGTGCAGATTTTAATGTTTGGTGCCACCTCTCTAAAGCACCTTGCGACTCGGGATGATAGGCGCTTGATACTACGTGAGAAACGCCAAGAGCCTTTAACGAGGCACGGAAGATACGAGACACAAAATTCGAACCCTGATCAGTTTGGACAGTTTTCGGCAAACCGAATGTTGTAAAGAATTTAGTTAAGGCTTTAGTTACTGTCTTAGCCGTTATGTTGCGTAACGGAATGGCTTCTGGGAACCGTGTAGCCGCGCACATGATTGTCAACAAATATTGACAACCAGACTTAGCCCGAGGAAGTGGACCCACACAGTCAACTAGAACGCGCTCGAATGGTTCTCCAACGGCAGGAATAGGACACAGAGGAGCAGGTGGTACAATCTGATTAGGTTTTCCACTAACCTGACAAATGTAACACGTCTTACAGTGTGTCACAACATCAGACTTTAACCCTGGCCAGAAAAAATGCTGGAGCACCCGGTTATAGGTCTTAGTTATCCCTAGGTGTCCAGACCAAGGATGGTCATGAGCCAGACTTAAAACATGTGATCGAAATTTCGAAGGTACCACAATTTGATGCACCGCATTCCAATCGTCTCGCTGCTCAGAATTTAAAGATCTACTCCATTTACGCATGAGCACATCATCGTTCCAGTAGAACTGGTGATTACGCAGCGACTTTTTGTCATTTTCAACACTCGCACGACATTTTTCTAATGATAAATCATTTCGCTGAGCTTCGATCAGAATTTCACGCGAGATGGGCAAATCAGAGATCAAACTAAGATCAAAGCCATCAGATGCCTTTAAAGTCGTTTTAGTCGAGTCAGGAGAGTCGGGAAGAACATCAGTTTTCAAAATCTGTGAAAAGACAGAATCACAAAGAGTATTACTTTCGTGAATGTCCTGTTTCGCCTGTGCTCGCGTTACAACAGCACTAAACACATTCGGTAAATTTTTACCAAGTGCATCAGCCTGCGAATCATTGCATGAGACATCAACAACTTGTACTACCGGCATTACCTTACCTCCAGCTATGTAATTTCCCATGATAAAATCCACACCTTTCACCGGTAAAGAAGGACGAACTGCAACCTCAAAGCACCCAGATGCCAAATCAGAAGAAACATATAATCGATGGAGAGGAACAGGCACAAAACCCATTTCAATACCCTGCACAATCGCACTGGTATTACATGCCGAATCAGCACAAAAACCCAGAATATCTGATAATATAAAGGACTGAGATCCTCCTGTGTCACGGAGAATTCTTACAGGTTTTCGGCTTTCGACCTTCTCATTTAACGAAACAAATCCATCGAATACGAAAGGCTGAAAACAGCTGTCAGGTGTCACAAGAGAACTGACGGATGATGGGGACACAGTTTTCACTAGTACTGAACCTCGAGGCTGGAAAGATGAAGAATCTTGTCGCTCTTGTTTGCGTTTTAAAGTACGACACTCAGCTATAACATGTCCCGTCTTGTGACAATAACTGCACTCTCGGTTAAACTTCGGACTGGTTGGAACCCATTTATATCGTGAGTCGAAAAGATTTTCATTTTCCTTTAATGAGGAACCCCCACAGTCAGACGGACGCTTTGCAAACACAGTTTTATGCATTAATGCGTACTCGTCAGCTAACACGGCAGCCTGTTGTACAGTGCTGACTTTCTGTTCATTTAAATACAACGCAGTACGTTCGGGAACACAGTTCTTAAATTCTTCAATCAGCAAAAGTTCTCGCAAAGAATTATAGTCAGTTACCCTGCACGCCTTGATCCACCGATCAAATAAAATGCCCTTTTCGCGAGCGAACTCGACATACGTTTGAGACATGCCTTTGTTCGTAGTGCGAAATCGTTGTCGATAGTGCTCAGGAACTAATTCATACGCTCGTAATATTGCAGTTTTCACGGCATCGTACTGTACGCTTTCATCTACCGAGAGAGATGCACACACCTCTTGTGCCTTACCTGAGAGTTTACATTGTAACATTAGTGCCCAAACCTCGTTTGGCCATCTTAAGGCAACAGCAATTCGTTCAAAAGCTTGAAAATATGCCTCAACTTCCCTCTCACGGAAGGGTGGAACAATAGATATATTTTTAGCCACATCAAAATGTGTCGAAAACGGCGCTACAGACTCAGATCCCACATCAGACGGCACAGAATTAACACCCGAAGTGGATGGACCAGCAGATGTCTCAGAATTAACCTCCAACCGAGATGTTTTGACGATAGATTTTTTAGGTACCTCTGAAGCAGCCTGCAACTCCAACTCCCGCAATCGCACCTTCATATCAGCGTCAATTCGGTACATTTCAATCTGATGCTTCAAATCATCTTGTCTCGCCTGAGCTTTATCCTGAGTTTCTAACTGTAACCGTGCTAAACGTAGCTTTAAACGGGAATCTGTACGCAAACCTGATGATTCTGCGGACAGCGACAAAGGTTCAAATTTAGGTAGTGAAAAAGACGGACGTACCTCCGCACCAACCCCGATCACTGGAGTAACTGGAACACCACTCGTTACACGTAAGGGCGGACTTCCTGCAGCTGGTATCGCCAACTCCGCTGCTGCAGTAGGAACAGCCTCAATAGAAGAAAATACCCCTTTATTAATCAGACTAGTCACTAAACAAGCTTTCAACTCTTCCTTACGAAGTGTTCTAGAGATAGAAATCTCATAATGTTGAGCAATAAGAAACAAATAATTTTTTCGACATGTCTCTAAAGCTTCAACACTAGGTTGATCTAAAAATTGACTGAGCTCAAACGTTGCCATCTTTATAATAAAAAAAAACGAAAAGAAAAACACGCAAAAGCAATCAGGATAATCCAACACCCTCTGGACCTACCTACCTAACCATTAATCTAAATAATACCCTACCGAGTCTTCAGAGGGTACCGATTAAGAGATCGCTCTCTCCCCCGGAATACCTCCAAAAACAACAAACTAAAATAATAAAGCAAAACAATAAACAGTAAACCGTCGTCAGAACTGGCGCTAAGCACAGCCCTGCTGGCTTACTCTAACTAACCAGAGGATATTGGTCACCTGAATTAAATTAGATCAATCAAATTGCCACTACTCAAACACATATCCCGGACGAGCCCCCAATTATGTTACGAACCCTATTGTTAAGAATGCTCGTTTTGTAAGGGTTCAATAACATAAAAGGAGACGCAAGGCAAAAAGCAGTTTAAGACATTTATTTATACTAATAAATGACTGCACAATCTCACGTCTCTCATGTTCTCACTCTTCCCACAGAAAACTCACATTTTCTCTACACTAGACATACCAAACACTAACAAAATAAAACAGAACAGTGGCACAATACAAAGAACACAGGCTTGAGTTGAAGCTGATCGGATGTTTAGATGGTCATGACGCGCACGGAGTTTCACCGCTGCGTGTCTCACACTCCTGCACACACCGCTTATATGCTCAGCACGAGCCATCAGAGCAACGAACCACAGGTGCGCAAGGGAGGAGCCTACACTTAAGAAGAGACATTAATTAGATTACAAGACAAACATACACACACAAATACATAGGCAACACCCATAAGGCTGAGGCCGTAACAGCTTTCATGAAACTTCTTGACTTGAAGACATCCTGTAATAATGTAGGGAACCACAGTTGATGTTTTACTTGAATCCAAATGACTCGTGTGCTGAGTGAACGATTAATAGCGTGCAACATAAGTGCGCTCTCTCTCTCTCACCAGTTAATGTTATTAATAAGCTACATGTCTCGTTTTACCTTCTTTGCCATTGACATCTAACTGAACTACAAACTTTCCGCTGACGTCAGTGAAAAAGAGAAGCTCTCATCAAGCTTGCGGGTCTGTGCAACTGTGGGTTTTTCTCTTACTAGCGTGCACACTACAGCTATATAGGCGTTTCTATATTCTGTTTAATACTCCACAAATTAGATATATTTACTAAATAGACTGCCTTCTTTTTTATTCCCATTCTACTCTGTTGTCAGTGTTATTCTGCAGTGTTACATGCTTCCTGGTATCGGTTTTTGGTATCGGATCATTTTTTTGAGTATGAGTACACGAGTGCAGTATCGGGCCCGATACCGTTGATATCGGTGCATCCCTTTTGCTTACATCCCTTCAGTCAAATGTTTTTCCAAATTATTATAAACCCTAGCTAATAAACATTACTATTGCATTACTGCTGTTTTCTTTTCTTCACAGGCTACATAGCTGCAATCTCACTGCTCAGTGTTGTGAGAGTTTGTCTTCAGCTCTTCAATCCTCAAACTCCTTCCTAAGAGAGCTGGACCTGAATAACAATGACCTGCAGGATTCAGGAGTGAAGCTTCTTTCTGATGGACTGAAGAGCCCAGACTGTCAGCTGGAGATACTGCGGTAAATTTTTGTTAAATAATTAATGAAATACTATCACAATAAATGATTTAGTCACAGAATGTGGCATCTGCTCTTATGGAATGGCAGAACAAGAGACGAAACAACATTTGCAGGAATGGGATTTTTTCCCCATATTTATACAGATGTCCATATTTTCAGAGTTGAGAAGTATGACAAGTCAAGTCACCTTCATTTATATAGTGCCTTTAAAAAGATTGTTTCAAAGCAGCTTTACAGTGATAATAGAATATTAAATTAACAGATTATTTTGACTTTACGGAAGCTGTAGAATAAAGTTATTGTCTATGGAGCTAGGATTGTGTCTTTATTACATGTGAGAAAATAAATTATCTGAGAGAAAAAAAATGTTTGAGAGAAAAAGTTTTCATACCAATAGCAGAAAATAACTAAGTGTGTTCAACTGTAAGTGTGGCCCAAAAGTCAAGCCCAACCTAGTCTCAGTTCAACGATATCTAGGTGATGAACTGCCGCTTTAACAATTATTTGTATTCTCTCTGTTTTAGACTTACCCTCCATAGTTGCATTTATCACCCCTGCTATGAAAGTGACTAACTTCTTTAGATAAACTGTTACTATCCCCTCCTTTGCCTGATCTGGTACTTTTGTATTTTGTATTTCAACTCTGTTTCTTTCATCACTCTTACTGACCATTTTCACAGCTTTTGCATATGAGATCTTATTTTGAATTTTAGCTCATTGTACTTCTATTTCCCTTCTCATCACCTCACAGCCACCGTAAGCCACACTATGACTACCCCCACAATTACAACACTTTTGTTGCTCATGATTACAATGACCATACTCATGATCTTCACCACATCTTGCACACCTTCTGCCTTTACATGTCATTGCTGTATGTCCAAACCTTTGACAGTTATAACACCTCATTATCTTTGGAACATACTCTCTTACACTATAACTCATAAATCCTAGTGTTACATTCTTTGGGAGCACTTCCTCCTCAAACTCACTGGATCAAACCCACAAGCTCACTGTCCTTCCTCATTCCCTCCCGAGTTATCTGCATCGTTCGAGCACCTTCAATTTCAATTTCAAAACACTTTATTTGTCCCCAAGGGGCAATTTGTGAGGCCACATATAGAAACGAAATCATTATGCATTGTAACATCCTATGTTAAATAAATAACACAGTATACATAAATACATATTAATGAATACCTAATATATATTAAAAAATAACTAAATCAAGACATAATCAACAAGGGGCTAAAAATGGTTGAGAATTTAAAAGCTGCACTGATCTGGGAACAAAGGTTGCCCTCCTCCTTTGTGTCCTACAACATGGACAACGGAGCCGTCGCCGTGAAGGAAGCCACTCAAAAACAGAAAACATCACGTGTGATGTGTCACGCAAGATCCTCCCCGCCAACCTCAGTGTTTGCTGTTCACTTATGCTAGAAAGAGACCTGATAGGGAGACCGATCATTTTTGAGCAGACTTTAACCGTGCGCTCCAGACTATTCCTGTTTTGAAGGCTTATAGAGTGAAACCAGCAGACGATGGAAATTGTAATGACACTTTCAATGTAGGAGTAGTAGAACATAGTAAGTTCTTACTAACTCCAAAGGAATTAAGCTTCCTTAAAAGATATTGCTGCTGCTGGCATTTCCTCAATATCTCCTCTATATTAGAAGTAAATTTGAACAGATTGTCAAAAATTGTCCCACGGTACTTGTACTCCTCGACAATCTCTATAGGCTTCCCGTGAATAACTGTAGATGCTGCCATAGCCACCTGCCTCTGCTTATTAGAAAAGGTTGCTACCATCTCTTTAGTCTTATCCAAGTTAAACTCCAAACAGGAGATGTCACACCACTCAACAAATTCCTGAAGGGCTGGGCCATGATGCTGTGAAGGGCCTGAAAGCAGAGATAGTAAAACAGTATCATCGGCAAACTTAATCTGATGACAATTAGGTTGAGTAGATCTACATTCGTCGGTATACAGAATGAAGAGCAGAGGTGAAAGGACACATCCCGGGGGAGAGCCAGTTGAAGTATATCGGAGGTCAGAAAAGATGCTGTTGACCAGCACTCTCTGAGACCTATTGGTTAAAAAATCAATTATCCATAAAACCAGTTGGTCCTCCAGATGAAAACGACTAGTAAGTCTCTCAGCTAGGATATGTGGCTGTAGAGTATTAAAAGCCGAAGAAAAATCAGCAAACAAAAATCTGGCTGTGGTATTAGTGTTACATGTGTGTCCTGTGGTCCCCCATTCTTTGTGTATTTGGTTCAGTCCTGTTTCTATTTTCCCGCTCCTTGTTTGTATTCAGTCCCTTCACCTGTGTTAGGTTAATTTGCCCCAGCTGTGCATTGTTCCCCTAGTCTGTTCTAGTGTATTTAAACCCTGTGTTCTCACTCCTGGTCCGTTCTCGTTCATATAATGTGTGATATTGTGGTTCCTGAGTTTTGGTTTATTAAATATCCTGTTTCCTGGTATTCCTCGTCTCCTCGTGTTTCCAGTACCACACAACCGTAACAATTAGGAGACTCAAGATGCTTATGAACAATGTCTGTGACAAACACCTTTTGGTTGCGTGTGTATCAGTGATGCGCGGGTCAATGTATAAACAAACCGCAACCGACCGAGTCAACTACCCGCCCGCAACTCGGACCGCAAAAAAAAGTTAAAAAATATTGTACCCGACCCGCTTCCTGACCGCATTTTTTAAAAGTAGTAAATGCTCATCGGAGCGTTATTGGGCCATAGACGTGTAACAACACAGCATCGCAAGAAGACGTAGGCCTGGCCTACACTTGTCTTGTAAAACGTGGTCTGTGTAATTAATTACAATTAATTTGTGGTTAATTGCAGAGACACACATGGATGCATGCAGGTAAAATTGACAAAGCTTCCCTCAAAGGGAGATTTATTACATGTAAGACTGGTCTGATCCAAATCTGTATGAATAATTATTAATTATTAACTATGATATGCAAATTCCCCATTGATTCAAATTGAAAAAGGAAATGTACAGACACAAGGCGGTCCTTGTGTCTGTACATTTCCTTTTTCAATTTGACTTGTACTTATTACTTTACACTTTCCAATCTCTTTAATTCTTCCAGCCCGCTCTCTTTGTTCTTCATTTTTACATCCGATCATTAGATTACCATCTCTCAACACCGTGGCTACTACAATATTGCCGATCTGGTTTTTCAATACAGTTGTTAATTTCATTGCACTTATTGACGAAACTCCCCTCTCCTCACCAAATCTCAATATGATTTTAAACTCTAGTCCTTC
Organism: Pimephales promelas; assembly: GCF_988280905.1. NCBI lineage: Eukaryota > Metazoa > Chordata > Actinopteri > Cypriniformes > Leuciscidae > Pimephales > Pimephales promelas. The sequence continues at coordinate 28,656,069 of NC_142792.1, read as the reverse complement.
CGTACCTTTATCTTTTATTACTTTCCCATAATCCTCATTACTCCTTGCCCTGTTTGTACTGCTCCCAGCAAAAGTATTTCCTCTTTTGTCCCTCTTTTTTTATTACCTTCCTGACTTACATCCATACCTCCCTCACTATCACCCTTATCAGTGTCCCTCCCCTCAGACTCTGACCCATTCTCAACACAGTTGTGCCTACCCGCTGCCTTCTTCATCTTCTTCATTTTAAGTTGACCTTTTTTCCAAAGTCCCACTTCCAGACACTCCTTTTTTCCAGGATCATCCGTAAGTTCTTGCTTAAACGTTTGAATCATTCGCCCAAGCTCGCTAAGTTCCAGTGTAGCTTCACTTCCGACTCTGTCCGTACTTGGAGGCTAGTTCGGATAGCCAACCTGCTAACCAGCCGACTTTGTGCTGTGTGGCTGTAAGTCAGTTGGAGTCTGTAAAGTGGACACATGAGCAGTGTTCATTTTACTCTGGGGATTTCGTTGTGTGTGTTTCAGATTATAAACCAAGGGTTCTCATCTGTGGCCCTCAAGATCCACTTTCCTGCAGAGTTTAACCCTGATCAGACTCACCCGCCGGCAACTTTCTAGTAATCCAGATGACTGTGATTAGTTTGTTTAGGTGTATTTGATAAGGGTTTGAGCTAAACTCGGCCAGAAAGTGGATCTGCGCTGAGTCCTGCTGGAGCTGCTCTAAATATGTGCTGTGCAATTAAATGAAAGATCAAATATAGTAGAGGAACAGTTAAATTAACAGAACCTCTCAAAATACATTTTAACATGCTTAAGCATGAAAAAAACTGAAGGTAATATATATTTACTAAAAACATTAAGCCAACTAATATTGGTGTTTATTTTGTTCGACACAGGTTACATCACTGTAAACTCACTGTTCAAACTTGTGAGAGTTTATCATCAGTTCTTCAATCCTCAAACACCGTCCTGAGAGAGCTGGACCTGAGTAACAATGACCTGCAGGATTCAGGAGTGAAGCTGCTTTCTGATGGACTGAAGATTCCAAACTGTCAGCTACAGATACTGAGGTAAATGGGTTTCCATTATGGGTGTAACAATTCGTTTTAACAACGATTCGATTCGTATCACGATTCTTGGTTGTCAATACGATTCAAGGACGATATTGGTTCATTTAGAACGATACGATCCGAAACGATTCAGTGACTTGAAATCGATTCAGTAACTTTTTAGCCAAAAAAATCAACCAGTGTGACTGAAATAAATACCTGAATTTATTTATTTATTATAAGGTTATTAATATTATTAACCTGGTTAATTTAGAATTTCTCTAAAATTTCCAAACACATTCCCGGAGAAAACATCTATGAACCTATTAATATTAATGATTTTTAAGTTTGAACATACAATACATTTACAGATTTACCTACTGTGACATGAAAAATAGCTTAGAATTAAATAAAAACACTTTTCCTAAATTAGAACAGTCTTCTTTTCAATTAATGAAATATGCATTCTTTATAAATACTTGCATACATCATTCTTTTATTCTTTCAAGTAGACACATTTATTTGTATGAATTATAATTAATCCTTATTAAAGCTATTAACAAACAGTGAATGCTTTTCTCTTTTTTTTTTGTCGCTTGAATATTAAGGACACAGACCGCGTTTGTTGTCACTGCCACATCATGTCCAATGACATGCGGATACAATTGTCATGTATTTGTCTCTTGTCTCTTTTTTATGCAAGCATATGGCCGGTTGTTTTGGGCTATGTGTTTGCATTGTCTTGTGTTACCTCGTTTCCTTGTTAGTTTATGTTGTATCCGTGTCACCTGTGATTGTGATCACGTGTCCTTACCACACCCCTTGTTCCCTCATTAGTATTGATGTTCATCAGTGTCACCTGTACCTTTTGTGATTGTGTTCTATGTAAGCTTTCAGTGTTTGTTCCTCAGTGCTGGTTCGTCTTGTTAACAGTTGGTTCTGTGAGTACTATGATCTGTCTGTGAATGTTCCAGTTATATTGTCAAGTCTGTTATTATCTTATAGTTTCTGTTTGTTTGACCCATCATGGGTCTTTGTTTTCCGGTTATAAATAAACGGTGTTTTGAGAAAGTTTCTGTCTGCGCTTGTGTTCTATTTAACGTAATGTGACAGAACGAACCAGCCAATTTTTGAACCCAGCAGACAATAGGCTATGTCGTGTTCCGCCAGTAGCCAGTTGGGTGACCAGGAGCGATGGTGGCAGTCGACCATCGAGGATATGAGGAGGGGCAAGATTCCATTTCCTCCCTGGGGAGAGAGATCCCTGGAGAGATTTGCCCAGGGCCTAGAGGAGAAGAGAAATTTTACACCGGAGGTCCTCCTAAACTCTTATTTCATCGCAGGGCTCAATGTACCTCCTCCGCTGGCTGAACGGCAGGGGCTGATCCGACGCCCGTTTCGAGAGGTAGTGGACCATGTGTGTCAAAAGGAGCGGCAGGACCCCACGAGGACATTGTCAGTTTCTGTATTGCCAGTGATCCCGGAGAGTCACGTCCTAGCCACGACAATGCTTGGCAACCACGTTCTCACCACTTTGACGTCTATGAAATGTCCTTCAGCTTTTGCTACGGACATTGCAGGGATCCTAGGTCCGGCTATGGCTCCTGGACCGCGGTCAAAGAGGAGGAGGAAGAGATCGTCAGGATCACCATCTCAGTCCCTTCCTGGCTCTGTGCCGACTCTCCAGGTTGCTTCTGTCAGTCTGGCCCATGCTGAGGTAGATGAGAGAGTGACCATGTCCAGCCATGTCCCATCTATTAGTCCTGTCCATGCTGAGGTGGATAGGAGAGTGACCAAGAACAGTTCTTTCCCAGCTAAGGAGAATAGGACTGTCCATGCTGAGCCATCTGTGGTATCCCCTGTCCCAGTTCCATTGCCAGAGGCAACACCCCATGTTTTGGATTCTGTTTCGGGTCCTCTGCTTGCTGCAGCAACATCGGTTGTGTCCCCTGTTTCTTTCCTCCCAGGAAAGGAAGCGGACTTTGCTGAACTATTTCCTCGGGTAACATCACCTCAAAGACGTCCAACCGCTGTTCAAAGACTCGTTCTGCATCATGTGACTTCCCAGGGAACAAAGGAGCCACGCGCACGCAACTAACCATGCACGTGCCGGGACGGGCCATGCAAGAACGCCGCGGCCGCACTACACGTGACGCGCACACACAGGACAGCACCTCCAGTCATCACGCGGCCCGAACGGGCCGAGCAAGGAGCCCGCCACGACTCACACAGACCAAATTTGTTTTGCAAGTATACCTTCTGTTAGCGCTTCTAAGAAGCATTAGGAATGTGTTTTCGAGGTGTGTCAGAAAGGTTGACTGTCTGGGGAAATGTAACCCTGTCTCTCAATACTCTCTCTCTCTCTACATTCTCTCGCCAACTCAATTTACACGTGTTCCATTGTCTAAACCAGTGATTCCCAACCCCCGGTCCGCGGACCGGTGCCGGTCCCTGAACACGTTAGTACCGGGCCTTGAAATATTCCCAGAATTTTTTTTTTTTCCATAATAATATTTGTCTTTTTAAGAAACTTTTTAACGTGTCATGTTATTTAATCCAAAACACAAACAATAAATGAATACAAATAAATAAAGATATTAAAACGTGTTTCTTCCCGATTGCTTAGCAATGCGTCATATCTCAGACTGAGCGTGGTGCGTGCATGGGTGCGTGCAGCTGAAGTGACAGAAATATGCGGAGAGATGAGCGGGCTCAGCAGACTTTAATGGCTAATTTCATTGCGAACAGTTCCGGTAAAAGGAAAGGCGATGACCAACTTGAAATTTAGAGTAAGAAAAAGAAAAAGTCAAGCTTCAATATACGATACCTCGCTCATACATCGGTATGGATTAACGACAACAGGCGATTCCGTGGCGTCAAATCCGTTGTGTGTAATTTGTGGTAAAAAACTCTCCAATGAAGCCGTCAAAACTGCAGCGGCACTTCACCAAACATCCAAATCACGGTGTGTTTGCTATTGTATTCTGAAACTGTTACTATAGGCAGGGCTTGACATTAAAGTGTGTATGTCAGGTTAAAATTTTTTTTTAGATATATTAAATAATGTTTAGATGTATGAGTGAAAATGTAATTATCATTAAAATTATTACTGTAATTGCCCTACATTAAGCTTTATAGCCATTTCTGTCAAGATCATATTTTTAAAACACAGTGGAGCTGCATGTGATGTCATAAGAGGGAGATGTGACAAAAACGTTCTATTCAAGTATGGAGAGTTTTGAGTCTGAGGAGATCCAAAATCCCCCTCAAACCTACGATGGGCCACAACCTTACAATTTTGAGCCTCCCAGGCGTGAGACAGATGAGGAACCAAACAGAAATTTAAATAATTCCTATCGAAGAAACATAAATATCTGGTGTGAAGAGAACCAGTGGAGAGTTGGTCAGGTGTCTTGGTAAGTATAGGCATAACTTAGAGGTGGAACGGTACATGTATTCGTATTGAACCGAAACGTACGGCCGTCACGGTTCGGTGCATGAATTTACACGGAGAATACAGGGTTAAAATAAATAAAACTCGCGTGCAAATTAATTAATGCGGAATTACGTTACTGTTAGATACGTGGTAGAGATGTGCGGTAGCCTATCAGAATAGGTCAGTGTGAAGAGGTTCAGTATGTGGAAAGAAGACAGGGTCGGCGTGACTGGGACTCGTTTATTCAGAAAAAACAAAAAAGAAACGAGGCGCACAGTAGCGCATTCGCCACCATAAACAAACACGCGATCCAACACTTGCTTCTCAGTCTCGGTTGCAGTAGCCGCGTGAAGTCCCAGTCCAACTCTCTCTCTCGCTCTCTCATTCGCCGGTTATATACGGTCTCTCCACGGAAAATTACTGCAATCAAACTCAGGTGTTCATCATCTGCACTTGATCTACTAATCTCACCGTGCGGCTCCGTCCTTTCTCTCCCGCAGCCGCTACAGACTCACGCCCCCTCGCCACAGTCAGGTTTGCCGAAGTGCTGATATTCTGAGAGCTAGTCTCGCGGCTGTCATCAAAAAGTGGACTCTGTGACCGGTTTTAACGGTGTTTTTGCACCCAGTACAAACGCAGTAATTCACCATCTTGATAATACGCCTGCATATACATTTCTTCTTTTTCTTCTTTTTCTTCTTCTTCTTCTTCTTCAGGGTTTAATTGCGGTTGGCAAACCTGTTTCCTGCGTATACCTAACTAACTACCTAACTTAAATAACTAAATAAATAAATGTCCTAATCAAATAATTCTCTCGCTCTATCATTCGTACAATTACCAACACAGCTCACTGACTCACTCTCAGCGACCTGGGGAGACGTCTCCCTCTTATGACGTCAAGTGATTCGATTGGGGGGAGGAGCAGTTTTAAGTGAGTACTGAAAATAACGAACTTTTTCATCTTATATTCTGCCTTTAGGTATCGAAAAACATACAAAACAATACACCAACTTGACAAACGTGTTTTTCCCCTAACTATTTTGTGTTAATCATAATTACAAATTTAACCTGACATACACACTTTAACACCCGCCAACCCGCCAAATGCGGGTGGATTTCACCCGTGGCGGGTAACACAGTCGCTCCTAATAGCCACTTTGGCGTTTTGAAAAATTGTAGACTTGTCAAAAGACATTTGACATAACAAACGAATTGCAATTAGAGAAGATTAAACTCGCAGACTGGCCGTTGGACTGAAGGCTGTTTTCGTCTGCGTTTAATTATCATCTTAATGTGATAATATATCGATCTTTTTTAAAAGCAGTTGATTCCAGAACATGGGCGCGTGGCGCGCGTCTCAAGCTCTCCTGCAGTGCCGCTGCGCAAGGGTGCGCGCGCCAAATATGACATCCAGACTTTTGTAAAACAATCATTACACGCGACTGGTCGCATGCACACACACATCAACACAGCGTTCAGTCAGTCAGTTCGTGAGTGTGCGTGGTGGCCGATATAAAGAAAAAATAATCTTCATGATTTATGGACACTGTTACTACTAACAGGGCTGCCCTTATGCCAAGTCATATCACAACTATATTTCCAAAGTTAATTTTATGTTTAAAATTAATCATGCAGTGAAAGAAAGCAGGAGATGCGTTTGTGGGAATAATCTGGAAAATAAAGACCTGTAGGCCTATACTTGTTTCAGATGGACATATCTCCAGTTGATGATAATTATTAAGTTAGAGCTCTGAGGATATGCTGATGCAAAACAAACAATTCAAAGTCCCTAAAATGCAGCAATTTTATTTTATGTAAGAAGCTATTTTACTGTATGTCTATCTTAATAGACAACATGTTTTCAAAAAAGGAGCTTTACAACAGAGTTAGTAAATTTTAGTACGTTTAAAGCCCCTTTGTCAACTTTAATCATATAAACGTAATTTTCCAACAACAAAAATGTGGCTACTATAGTAAAAGTGCTGCGTTTTGGAAAACCCCTAGCCAAATGTCAAGCCCTGCCTAGTAGGCTGTGTTATGGTTGACTTTATGATTAGTTTTGCACATGCATCGCCACAGAGTTAACTATTTCTGACAGTACCGGACAGCCTCTGTCTCGTTCACTTCACGTCTGTGGGCGTCAGTGTCCAATTTACCTTCAATGAAATCTAACCTTATAGTGTAATTGAGAGAATTACTAAAAAAATATTTATCTACCTAAAAGTTAAAGGTATTTATTAAAACTCAAGAGATGTGTGAAATTTCAGGATTTATGAGTGATGTAAGTCTAGTGGAATTTTCTAAAAATATATTTTGCTACCTAAAAGTTAAAGATTTTTTTTGTGTCACGCATGCATGTCTATTTCCCTCATATTAACCCCCTGAGCCCGACGGCATCGTCGACGATGCCACACGTCACCTCCGATAAATGTTTACATTACTCGATGACAGATTTGTCGATTTTCTTACCGTTTTTTCTAGCAGAAAGCTAACGAGCTAGCCATCACGGGGGTGTCTTTCGTGTCTTTCTAGCCTTTACAGAAGGTTTTCTATCCAGCCTGGAACTTGTGCTTCCTTTCAGAGGTTTTCAGCAATAAATCCAAACGCTTTATGTCAAACTTTGATAATCTTGAAGTCCATAATTCATAAATATTCGGTCATTTTTGCCGCTAGCTCGATGCTAGCGGCCATTCTGGATATCACGTGATGGTTTCACGTGATGGTTTTTGACCAATTACAGGCTGATCCGTCGTAAACATTGGTGTGCGTCATTACGCATGAACCAAGCGCTGATATAGTGGAGAGAGATAGAGACTCACGGAGACGCGCGATTCACAGAGAAACACAGCGAAATGGACGTAAATAAAGCGCTTGTCTATTTTGGTGCATTGCAGGATGAAGGATTTTTAGGAGAACAGAGCTTTTTGACAGATGAGGAACTAGATTACCAGGATAGACCCAGCTGAAGTGCATTTATATTTACTGTAAAAAAAGTATTATAGTAGTTTAATGTATTCTAAAAGAATAAAAAGAATATAATAAATAAAAGAATAAATAAAATAGAAATGCAAAACCTGTGATGTGTCCCTCTGTGTGATTGCTGATAGGAACTGTTTTGAGGCTTGGCACCAGTGAATTTCATGAGGCCCCAAACGCCTGGACTTCTTTTGGAAAAATGTCAATAGTTTTGGTTCTGTACAAGTTATAATGTTTATTCCTGTGCTCCAGGACTCCAAAGACATGAACAAATTATTTTCCAGAGGAAAATTGCTTAGCTTTTATTTATTTGTGTGTGATTTCAATAAATATTTGAGTGATTCCATTTCCGATTTATTTTTTTCATTTGTCTTTATGGTCCCATAACTTATTTTACATTCAAGTGACATCAATGTAACACAAATATGCTGAAAGTTCAATTTGTCCTGAAAAAAAAAAGAGGTGTGTCAATTGTCTGTGCACCAAAGGGTTGATGTTTTACAAGCTTTTTTAGTAAATGACACCAGACGGAAAATTTATTGTAAAAATACCCTTAGGTCTCAGAGGGTTAAAACGCATAAAAACGCATTTTGACTGATATGTTTCCTTTGTCTGAACTCCTTTATTAATGGAGTATATAAACAGCCTTTTCAATATATTGAGAATTTATATTTCAAGTTTTTACTGCACATGTCGAAATGTGCGCTCTTTGTGCTTGGGTCACCATATATCGGAAAACATTTGGAATGGGTCAGACCTAATTATGACCAATTATTACGTTTTCTGCGTATCAAATGCACGTAAAAACTAATTTCCGCGTATAAATTGCATGATAATACACAATGATAATCCTTATTGAATTTTTATGTGAATTTAGGGGGCGGCCGGGGGTGTGGGTTCCAACGTCTATGCACCTGCTAGTGAGTGAGTGCTATGTGAGTTGCTTTTGAAGTAGACCTAATTGAATGGGAGAAAAGAGAAACTTTTTGCGAACCGTTCTGAAAGTTTAAAAAGATTGGTATGCAAGGAGCCTTTGTTGCCACCTAGTTCATATGCAAATAAATTATATCCTGTTACTGTTTTGCACAGTGATATCTGATAGGTTCAGAATCCAAACGATGCATCTTAAAATTGAGGTATTCAAATTGACAACTGGTCCCTGGAATTTTTTTTATGAATATGCCGGTCCCTGGCACAAAAAAGGTTGGGAACCCCTGGTCTAAACGCCCAGCGTCGTCTTAGTTTGTGTTTTAATGTTTGTAAATACACGTATCATTGTAACGTAGTAAATGTTTAAGTAGTTGCCTTATTAAATGCAATATATTCAATTTTGATTGGAATACTGCCTCTTTGCTCATTTCCCAAGTCCCTAAAATGTCGATCAAAAGCTAGCTAAGTTAATCAAAGATACCTTAAAAGGGTATGTTTTTATAGAGCAGGAAAACTAATTCTTGTGGCCACAGAATTTGTTTTCACTAACTTTATAAATTAATTGAGCTAATTAATTTTAGTTGTCTTGTAAAACATGGTCCGTGTAATTAATTACAATTAATTTGTGGTTAATTGCAGAGACACACATGGATGCATGCAGATAAAATTGACAAAGCTTCCCTCAAAGGGAGATTTATTACATGTAAGACTGGTCTGATCCAAATCTGTATGAATAATTATTAATTATTTATTATGATATGCAAATTCCCCATTGATCGGACCGCCTTGTGTCTTTACATTTCCTTTTTCAATTTGACTTGTACTTATTACTTTACACTTTCCAATCTCTTTAATTCTTCCAGCCCGCTCTCTTTGTTCTTCATTTTTACATCCGATCATTAGATTACCATCGCTCAACACCTTGGCTACTACAATACTGACGATCTGGTTTTTTCAATACAGTTGTTAATTTCACTGCACTTATTGACGAAACTCCCCTCTCCTCACCAAATCTCAATATGATTTTAAACTCTAGTCCTTCCGTACCTTTATCTTTTATTACTTTCCCATAATCCTCATTACTCCTTGCCCTCTTTGTACTGCTCCCAGCAAACGTATTTCCTCTTTTGTCCCTCTTTTTCTCACCTTCCTGACTTACATCCATACCTCCCTCACTATCACCCTTATCAGTGTCCCTCCCCTCAGACTCTGACCCATTCTCAACACAGTTGTGCCTACCTGCTGCCTTCTTCATCTTCTTCATTTTAAGTTGACCTTTTTCCAAAGTCCCACTTCCAGACACTCCTTTCTCCCAGGATCATCCTAAGTTCTTGCTTAAACGTTTGAACCATTCGCCCAAGCTCGCTAAGTTCCAGTGTAGCTTCACTTCCGACTCTGTCCATACTTGGAGGCTAGTTCGGATAGCCAACCTGCTAATTAGCCGACTGTGTGCTGTGGGGCTGTAAGTCAGTTGTAGTCTGTAAAGTGGACACATATGAGCAGTGTCCATTTTACTCTGGGGATTTTGTTGTGTGTGTTTCAGATTATAAACCAAGGGTTCTCATCTGTGGCCCTCAAGATCCACTTTCCTGCAGAATTTAACCCTGATCAGACTCAACCGCCGGCAACTTTCTAGTAATCCAGATGACTGTGATTAGTTTGTTTAGGTGTATTTGATAAGGGTTTGAGCTAAACTCGGCGAGAAAGTGGATCTGCGCTGAGGCCTGCTGGAGCTGCTCTAAAATATGTGCTGTGCAATTAAATGAAAGATCAAATATAGTAGAGCAATAGAAGGAACAGTTAAATTAACAGAACCTCTCAAAATACATTTTAACATGCTTAAGCATGAAAATAACTGAAGGTAATATATATTTACTAAAAACATTAAGCCAACTAATATCAGTGTTTATCTTGTTCGCCACACAGGTTACATCACTGTAAACTCACTGTTCAAACTTGTGAGAGTTTATCATCAGTTCTTCAATCCTCAAACGCCGTCCTGAGAGAGCTGGACCTGAGTAACAATGACCTGCAGGATTCAGGAGTGAAGCTGCTTTCTGATGGACTGAAGAGACCAAACTCTCAGCTACAGATACTGAGGTAAATGGGTTTCCATTAGGGGTGTAACAATTCGTTTTAACTACGATTCGATTCGTATCACGATTCTTGGTTGTCAATACGATTCAAGGACGATATTGGTTCATTTAGAACGATACGATCCGAAACGATTCAGTGACTTGAAATCGATTCAGTAACTTTTTAGCCAAAAAAATCAACCAGTGTGACTGAAATAAATACCTGAATTTATTTATTTATTATAAGGTTATTAATATTATTAATCTGGTTAATTTAGAATTTCTCTAAAATTTCCAAACACATTCCCGGAGAAAACATCTATGAACCTATTAATATTAATGATTTTTAAGTTTGAACATTCAATACATTTACAGATTTACCTACTGTGACATGAAAAATAGCTTAGAATTAAATAAAACCACTTTTCCTAAAGTAGAACAGTCTTCTTTTCAATTAATGATATATGCATTCTTTATAAATACTTGCATACATCATTCTTTTATTCTTTCAAGTAGACACATTTATTTGTATGAATTATAATTAATCCTTATTAAAGCTATTAACAAACAGTGAATGCTTTTCTCTTTTTTTTGTCGCTTAAATATTAAGGACACAGACCGCGTTTGTTGTCACTGCCACATCATGTCCAATGACATGCGGATACAATTGTCATGTATTTGTCTCTTGTTTTTTGTGCAAGCATATGGCCGGTTGTTTTGGGCTATGTGTTTGCATTGTCTTGTGTTACCTCGTTTCCTTGTTAGTTTATGTTGTATCCGTGTCACCTGTGATTGTGATCACGTGTCCTTACCACACCCCTTGTTCCCTCATTAGTATTGATGTTCATCAGTGTCACCTGTACCTTTTGTGATTGTGTTCTATGTAAGCTTTCAGTGTTTGTTCCTCAGTGCTGGTTCGTCTTGTTAACAGTTGGTTCTGTGAGTACTATGATCTGTCTGTGAATGGTCCAGTTATATTGTCAAGTCTGTTATTGTCTTATAGTTTCTGTTTGTTTGACCCATCATGGGTCTTTGTTTTCCGGTTATAAATAAACAGTGTTTTGAAAATGTTTCTGTCTGCGCTTGGGTTCTATTTAGCGTAACGTTACAGAACGAACCAGCCAATTTTTGAACCCAGCAGACAATAGGCTATGTCTTGTTCCGCCAGTAGCCAGTTGGGTGACCAGGAGCGATGGTGGCAGTCGACCATCGAGGATATGAGGTGGGGCAAGATTCCGTTTCCTCCCTGGGGAGAGAGATCCCTGGAGAGATTTGCCCAGGGCCTAGAGGAGAAGAGAAATTTTACGCCAGAGGTCCTCCTAAACTCTTATTTCATCGCAGGGCTCAATGTACCTCCTCCGCTGGCTGAACGGCAGGGGCTGATCCGACGCCCGTTTCGAGAGGTAGTGGACCATGTGTGTCAAAAGGAGCGGCAGGACCCCACGAGGACATTGTCAGTTTCTGCATTGCCAGTGATCCCGGAGAGTCACGTCCTAGCCACAACAATGCTTGGCAACCACGTTCTCACCACTTTGACGTCTATGAAAGGTCCTTCAGCTTTTGCTACGGACATTGCGGGGATCCTAGGTCCGGCTATGGCTCCTGGACCGCGGTCAAAGAGGAGGAGGAAGAGATTGTCAGGATCACCATCTCAGTCCCTTCCTGGCTCTGTGCCGACTCTCCAGGTTGCTTCTGTCAGTCTGGCCCATGCTGAGGTAGATGAGAGAGTGACCATGTCCAGCCATGTCCCATCTATTAGTCCTGTCCATGCTGAGGTGGATGGGAGAGTGACCAAGAACAGTTCTTTCCCAGCTAAGGAGAATAGGACTGTCCATGCTGAGCCATCTGTGGTATCCCCTGTCCCAGCTCCCTTGCCAGAGGCAACACCCCATGTTTTGGATTCTGTTTCGGGTCCTCTGCTTGCTGCAGCAACATCGGTTGTGTGCCGTTTTTTTCCCCGATTACCCCTGTTCCTGTTGTGCCCCGACCTGTTCCTCCCAAGACTGTACCTCATGTGTCTCCACCCAGAACTGCCCGGTTTTCGTGTCCTCAATCAGTGCCCATGTCCAGTGAATCCAGGACTTTTGTTCCACCCACCCACTCTGGACCTCCACCTACCTACTCGGGACCTCCACCTACGAACTCTTTTGTTCCCCCACCCCCCCTCCCTCATGTGTTATTTTTATTGTGTCATCCCGATCCTACTGTTATGTTTTCTTGTTTGCCACTGTTGATGGTCGTTATGTTTTGTTGGTTTATGTCTAGTTTACAGTCTGTTATGTCCCATGTGGAGCGTCTGGTCGCCGCTCCGTAAGGAGGAGGTTATGTCATGTATTTGTCTCTTGTTTTTTGTGAAAGCACATGGCCGGTTGTTTTGGGCTATGTGTTTGCATTGTCTTGTGTTTCCTTGTTAGTTTATGTTGTATCCGTGTCATCTGTGATTGTGATCACGTGTCCTTACCACACCCCTTGTTCCCTCGTTAGTATTGATGTTCATCAGTGTCACCTGTACCTTTTGTGATTGTGTTCTATGTAAGCTTTCAGTGTTTGTTCCTCAGTGCTGGTTCGTCTTGTTAACAGTCGGTTCTGTGAGTACTATGATCTGTCTGTGAATGTTCCAATTATGTTGTCAAGTCTGTTATTGTCTTATAGTTTCTGTTTGTTTGCTCCATCGTGGGTCTTTGTTTTCGGGTTATAAATAAATTATGTTTTGAGAAAGTTTCTGTCTGCGCTTGGGTTCTATTTAGCGTAACGTGACAACGATTGCACTGATGCACTTTCTTCAAAATGCACATTTAGTGTTGTGTGTATTTGTCCATTCTGACACGAAAGAGAACTCAATTCATTACTCGTGAGCTGTATAGGTGTCTATGTGCATGCTTGGTTGTTTGGGTCGGTCGGGTGTGAGCGCACCGAAATCACTTTTTGCATCGTCACTCTTATTCAGATCTATATGCATACTCTACTACTCATTCTCCCAGACGCTGACATATTTTAATGTTTTATGAGACTGCGGGGTAGATCAGCACGTTACAGTAGTACAAATGTGCACATCTACCACACACGCAGGACATCAGTTCTGACTGGATCGCTTCCCAGATCGACACTATCTAACATTTTCGTCTAGTTTTTTTCGTCTAGATTCCTACAAACAGCGAGTGACTCATTTAGAACATCTCCGTCTTTACAAAAGCCAATGTGTTTTCACACACTGATCATTTCTCGCTCATCGGCTTCTCCTTGTCATTCGCCATGCTATGTATGTTGTCTTTGCGCTGCTGCTGCTGGTGCGTGGCGATAACGTCACAGATAGGCAGACTGAATCGAGTAACGTTTAACGCCTATATATTAAACCTAAAGTTCTAAGAAAAAAACATCCATATAAAATCTGACGTGCTTAAATTCAATGCGTTATTTCCTAGTATCGATACAATCGTTTGATTAACTTTTAAAACAATTTTAGATTGATATATGCCCTCTGGAAGGCCAACTAGCAGAGCACAGATCGATGTAGTTGGATCGTATGAATATAAATCGATGTAGTAGATGAATCGTTACACCCCTAGTTTCCATTAAACAATTAATACAAAAATAAATATATATTTTTACAATTTTGTCAACAAATCTGAGACAATGCCAGAAGAAGAGACGAAATCATTTCCAACATTATGGACATGACATTTGCAGTCAAAAAATAATGCATTCAAAACCAATATTCATCACCACACCAATTAACATCATCACTGGTGCTTGGCCTTGCTACCTGCCCTCTGGTGCAAAAATCGTACTTTAACATCGATCTTCTCCAGGATGAGTCCACGCATCAAAATCCCCAGTAATGTACACTGCTCTGTGTTTATATAATCCACATTCAGAGTGTTAAAAAGAAACACTGAAGCAGTGTAGACATTGATAAGCTAATTAAGGTGAGAGAAATTAAAAATGTCACTTCAGGGTTTCACCCTATACCTAAACTTACTACTTAGGTGCCCTTTACCTTTACTGTTCCCTGCTGCTAAATCCAGGGTCACACTGTACGATTTTGGCCACGATTTGACTGTCAGAGACACATTTTTGAATCCTTGAAAAGATTCCTCTGCCCCTGGGTCAACATCTGAAATGTTTGATCATATTACAAGTAAATATAAGAAGATATTCTGGCAGTGTGACTTTACACTGACAACCATCAAACCAAAAACCATCAGGAGCGCAGAACCCCCCACCCAGATTTCTTTTTTTTTTAAAACAGCTACGATCATAATTAATGTTATGATAATTAATGTTTTTGTTACTTTTAAGAATCTACAGAAAATAACAGCTGAAAGTACAAACTACGCAGGTCATTGTGTGAAAGAGACAATGACAAATTGTCAAAATTACAAAATTAGCCAAACTAATGTCATGTGGACTGTTGCTGTATGTCTTTGTAGATTGTCTGGCTGTATGGTGACAGAGGAAGGCTGTGGTCATGTGTCTTCAGCTTTGAGTTCAAACCCCCCACACCTGAGAGAGCTGGATCTGAGCTACAACCACCCAGGAGATTCAGGAGTCAAGCTGCTCTCTGATAAACTCAAGGATCCAAACTGCAGACTGGAGAAACTCAAGTATGTAGAGCACGAAGGGTTCTGGTGAAATCACATTCATAAAAACATCATTACAATCTTCACTTATTACGAACTAGTTACACTTTATTATAGATTACATGACTACATTTAATAAAGTTCTTATTGAGAATGTACAGGGGTTTAGCTCTAGTTATACTACATTGAACTATACTATGAACATTCAGAGGTGTGCAATTATTTTCAGTAAGCGCACAGGTAAAGTTGTTCTAACAGAAAGACTCAGGAGACAAGAGAACGACCGGGTGGTGTTGGGGAGGATGGAGATGAACACCGGCGTCAGTTTTTGCGAACATAGTAATGGGTGTTAACCGGGCTTAAGTACTCCAAATGTCTGAGTGCTGATTGGCTAGATCTGAGGTCATAACGTCATAACCTGATTAATGAATGATGTTATATTTGAGTTTTCCTGGTAGAACTTGCACTAGAGCTCCCATTTCTACCAGAAAGACTTGGGAGGCAAGAGAACTGTGACGAAAACTCAAAAGCTTTTTTGTGTTTCCCTTTAAATGCAATTGAGCTGCTGCTCCCCGCCTCCGTTCAGAAGAGGGTCAATCCTTTACATGAGGGTCAGATAAACCGGCAATAACAAAACACAGGAATGATTTCACTCATCCAAAATCTCTGAAAAACCAGTAGCGGAGTGCAGCCTTACAGAAAGACTTGGGAAGAGGATGCACTTTGAGATGCACCTGGACGTTTCTGAATGGTTAGTGGATACATTTGTGTTGTTGAGTTACAGGATTAGCTGAAGTGACTCTAACAGACAAAAGCTTGTCCGGCTGCACAGACCGATCGGTGGCTGACTTGAGCAGTGCATGCCGGCTAGAAATTTTGTCTGACTTGAGACAGCGCTGACACCACATGATTATGACATATGCCATCAAAGTACGCGAGCGATTCGAGAGCTGCCGGAGGACTGCGGCTGCACGAGCTCTGCTGTTTATTAACGATTGGCTGGATTCACCACATGACAACCATCACATGTATTTCATGTTTATTCCCACACCTTCAGTTCCACTAATGCTCTCAGATCTGTTTTAAAGCAGTAAAGCTCTTTTCATGCAGTCACAATGTTATATTTTGTCATGATTATAAAAAATAAAACTGAATAAAAAACGTAGACCCCAATACATTAATAGTATAGACTTATTTTTACTTTATTCATGTACAAACAAACGCTGTATTAAGCAGAACTTATGAAGTATTGAATGAAAATGTCTCTGAAGAGTCTGTGTAATTGACTAATTAGAGAAAGTGTAATTTGTGGAAGCAGAAAGTGTCCGACTCGCGTCTCAGTTTTCAGCTCCTCCCGCCTGCAAGCAAATCTCACAGATGGGTTTCATCCAGCCGATGTCAAACACACCTGAACACTAGTAGTGACGGCAGCGTTACCTGTCACTGTTGTGTCCACACCCTTAATTATGGAGAACTTTAAGGCTTAATATCATTTAAGTGGATGAGAAGCGACTGAAGCTAGAGAAATGCTCTGAAAAAGCTGATGGGCCTCATGTTTTCTCCTTTGAAAGTGGAATACAGCAGAGCCGCACCGAGACCATCACCAGCTCGTAAATTAGCCCTCAGTTTCACCCTCAGATTTGCTGTATCCTCCGCGGATTCCTCGTTTCCTTCTTTCGCTTTCTCCGCGAGGTGTTGAGCGGCCACCGGCGGATACCGTGCAGAGCGACTCGTACGATTTGTAGAAGGGGAAGTCAACGTCCAAGGTGTGAGAGTTTGTGAATGAGTCCACAACAGAGATGCGGATGTCTAGGAGAGCTTGACGGGTGTAGACTAGACGCGTACAGCAGGTTAGAGACACAGTGGCCTAATGCTTGAGAGAGGCAGGATTACAGGATTACAGTGTGTACTTTTAGTTTCTACCTTTTTTCTCATTACTATAATACTAGACTATTGAAGCAAACTGCTAATTTTCAATTGTTGTGTTCTAAAAATGTAAATATATCAAATGAAAGAATGCCACTCTTTTCTTTGAAGAAAATATTACTTTGTATGAAGTCTGAAATTGTTGAAACTGTAAAGATGAAAAGTTTGTATTTTCTGCTTTGGTGTTTGATGCTAGTGTTGTTCTGAGTGTCAGTGTGTGTTATCTCAGTGAGGGTTGTGTGTGTCAGTGTGTGTTATCTCAGTGAGGGTTGTGTAGTGTGTTACTCTCAGTGTGTTCTGAGTGTCAGTGTGTGTTATCTCAGTGAGGGTTGTGTAGTGTGTTACTCTCAGTGTGTTCTGAGTGTCAGTGTGTGTTATCTCAGTGAGGGTTGTGTAGTGTGTTACTCTCAGTGTGTTCTGAGTGTCAGTGTGTGTTATCTCAGTGAGGGTTGTGTGTGTCAGTGTGTGTTATCTCAGTGAGGGTTGTGTAGTGTGTTACTCTCAGTGTGTTCTGAGTGTCAGTGTGTGTTATCTCAGTGAGGGTTGTGTAGTGTGTTACTCTCAGTGTGTTCTGAGTGTCAGTGTGTGTTATCTCAGTGAGGGTTGTGTAGTGTTGTTACTCTCAGTGTGTTCTGAGTGTCAGTGTGTGTTATCTCAGTGAGGGTTGTGTAGTGTGTTACTCTCAGTGTGTTCTGTGTGTCAGTGTGGGTTATCTCAGTGAGGGTTGTGTAGTGTGTTACTCTCAGTGTGTTCTGAGTGTCAGTGTGTGTTATCTCAGTGAGGGTTGTGTAGTGTGTTACTCTCAGTGTGTTCTGAGTGTCAGTGTGTGTTATCTCAGTGAGGGTTGTGTAGTGTGTTACTCTCAGTGTGTTCTGAGTGTCAGTGTGTGTTATCTCAGTGAGGGTTGTGTAGTGTGTTACTCTCAGTGTGTTCTGAGTGTCAGTGTGTGTTATCTCAGTGAGGGTTGTGTGTGTCAGTGTGTGTTATCTCAGTGAGGGTTGTGTAGTGTGTTACTCTCAGTGTGTTCTGAGTGTCAGTGTGTGTTATCTCAGTGAGGGTTGTGTAGTGTGTTACTCTCAGTGTGTTCTGTGTGTCAGTGTGGGTTATCTCAGTGAGGGTTGTGTAGTGTGTTACTCTCAGTGTGTTCTGAGTGTCAGTGTGTGTTATCTCAGTGAGGGTTGTGTAGTGTGTTACTCTCAGTGTGTTCTGAGTGTCAGTGTGTGTTATCTCAGTGAGGGTTGTGTAGTGTGTTACTCTCAGTGTGTTCTGAGTGTCAGTGTGTGTTATCTCAGTGAGGGTTGTGTAGTGTGTTACTCTCAGTGTGTTCTGAGTGTCAGTGTGTGTTATCTCAGTGAGGGTTGTGTAGTGTGTTACTCTCAGTGCGTTCTGAGTGTCAGTGTGTGTTATCTCAGTGAGGGTTGTGTAGTGTGTTACTCTCAGTGTGTTCTGAGTGTCAGTGTGTGTTATCTCAGTGAGGGTTGTGTAGTGTGTTACTCTCAGTGTGTTCTGAGTGTCAGTGTGTGTGTTATCTCAGTGAGGGTTGTGTAGTGTGTTACTCTCAGTGTGTTCTGAGTGTTAGTGTGTGCTATCTCAGTGAGGGTTGTGTAGTGTTGTTACTCTCAGTGTGTTATCTCAGTGAGGGTTGTGTAGTGTGTTACTCTCAGTGTGTTCTGAGTGTCAGTGTGTGTTATCTCAGTGAGGGTTGTGTAGTGTTGTTACTCTCAGTGTGTTCTGAGTGTCAGTGTGTGTTATCTCAGTGAGGGTTGTGTAGTGTGTTACTCTCAGTGTGTTCTGAGTGTTAGTGTGTGCTATCTCAGTGAGGGTTGTGTAGTGTTGTTACTCTCAGTGTGTTATCTCAGTGAGGGTTGTGTAGTGTGTTACTCTCAGTGTGTTCTGAGTGTCAGTGTGTGTTATCTCAGTGAGGGTTGTGTAGTGTGTTACTCTCAGTGTGTTCTGAGTGTCGGTGTGTGTTATCTCAGTGAGGGTTGTGTAGTGTGTTACTCTCAGTGTGTTCTGAGTGTCAGTGTGTGTTATCTCAGTGAGGGTTGTGTAGTGTGTTACTCTCAGTGTGTTCTGAGTGTCAGTGTGTGTTATCTCAGTGAGGGTTGTGTAGTGTGTTACTCTCAGTGTGTTCTGAGTGTCAGTGTGTGTGTTATCTCAGTGAGGGTTGTGTAGTGTGTTACTCTCAGTGTGTTCTGAGTGTTAGTGTGTGTTATCTCAGTGAGGGTTGTGTAGTGTGTTACTCTCAGTGTGTTCTGAGTGTCAGTGTGTGTTATCTCAGTGAGGGTTGTGTAGTGTGTTACTCTCAGTGTGTTCTGAGTGTCAGTGTGTGTTATCTCAGTGAGGGTTGTGTAGTGTGTTACTCTCAGTGTGTTCTGAGTGTCAGTGTGTGTTATCTCAGTGAGGGTTGTGTAGTGTGTTACTCTCAGTGTGTTCTGAGTGTCAGTGTGTGTGTTATCTCAGTGAGGGTTGTGTAGTGTGTTACTCTCAGTGTGTTCTGAGTGTTAGTGTGTGTTATCTCAGTGAGGGTTGTGTAGTGTTGTTACTCTCAGTGTGTTATCTCAGTGAGGGTTGTGTAGTGTTGTTACTCTCAGTGTGTTCTGAGTGTCAGTGTGTGTTATCTCAGTGAGGGTTGTGTAGTGTGTTACTCTCAGTGTGTTCTGAGTGTCAGTGTGTGTTATCTCAGTGAGGGTTGTGTAGTGTGTTACTCTCAGTGTGTTCTGAATGTCAGTGTGTGTTATCTCAGTGAGGGTTGTGTAGTGTGTTACTCTCAGTGTGTTCTGAGTGTCAGTGTGTGTTATCTCAGTGAGGGTTGTGTAGTGTGTTACTCTCAGTGTGTTCTGAGTGTCAGTGTGTGTTATCTCAGTGAGGGTTGTGTAGTGTGTTACTCTCAGTGTGTTCTGAGTGTCAGTGTGTGTTATCTCAGTGAGGGTTGTGTAGTGTGTTACTCTCAGTGTGTTCTGAGTGTCAGTGTGTGTTATCTCAGTGAGGGTTGTGTAGTGTGTTACTCTCAGTGTGTTCTGAGTGTCAGTGTGTGTTATCTCAGTGAGGGTTGTGTGTGTCAGTGTGTGTTATCTCAGTGAGGGTTGTGTAGTGTGTTACTCTCAGTGTGTTCTGAGTGTCAGTGTGTGTTATCTCAGTGAGGGTTGTGTAGTGTGTTACTCTCAGTGTGTTCTGTGTGTCAGTGTGGGTTATCTCAGTGAGGGTTGTGTAGTGTGTTACTCTCAGTGTGTTCTGAGTGTCAGTGTGTGTTATCTCAGTGAGGGTTGTGTAGTGTGTTACTCTCAGTGTGTTCTGAGTGTCAGTGTGTGTTATCTCAGTGAGGGTTGTGTAGTGTGTTACTCTCAGTGTGTTCTGAGTGTCAGTGTGTGTTATCTCAGTGAGGGTTGTGTAGTGTGTTACTCTCAGTGTGTTCTGAGTGTCAGTGTGTGTTATCTCAGTGAGGGTTGTGTAGTGTGTTACTCTCAGTGCGTTCTGAGTGTCAGTGTGTGTTATCTCAGTGAGGGTTGTGTAGTGTGTTACTCTCAGTGTGTTCTGAGTGTCAGTGTGTGTTATCTCAGTGAGGGTTGTGTAGTGTTGTTACTCTCAGTGTGTTCTGAGTGTCAGTGTGTGTTATCTCAGTGAGGGTTGTGTAGTGTGTTACTCTCAGTGTGTTCTGAGTGTTAGTGTGTGCTATCTCAGTGAGGGTTGTGTAGTGTTGTTACTCTCAGTGTGTTATCTCAGTGAGGGTTGTGTAGTGTGTTACTCTCAGTGTGTTCTGAGTGTCAGTGTGTGTTATCTCAGTGAGGGTTGTGTAGTGTGTTACTCTCAGTGTGTTCTGAGTGTCGGTGTGTGTTATCTCAGTGAGGGTTGTGTAGTGTGTTACTCTCAGTGTGTTCTGAGTGTCAGTGTGTGTTATCTCAGTGAGGGTTGTGTAGTGTGTTACTCTCAGTGTGTTCTGAGTGTCAGTGTGTGTTATCTCAGTGAGGGTTGTGTAGTGTGTTACTCTCAGTGTGTTCTGAGTGTCAGTGTGTGTGTTATCTCAGTGAGGGTTGTGTAGTGTGTTACTCTCAGTGTGTTCTGAGTGTTAGTGTGTGTTATCTCAGTGAGGGTTGTGTAGTGTGTTACTCTCAGTGTGTTCTGAGTGTCAGTGTGTGTTATCTCAGTGAGGGTTGTGTAGTGTGTTACTCTCAGTGTGTTCTGAGTGTCAGTGTGTGTTATCTCAGTGAGGGTTGTGTAGTGTGTTACTCTCAGTGTGTTCTGAGTGTCAGTGTGTGTTATCTCAGTGAGGGTTGTGTAGTGTGTTACTCTCAGTGTGTTCTGAGTGTCAGTGTGTGTGTTATCTCAGTGAGGGTTGTGTAGTGTGTTACTCTCAGTGTGTTCTGAGTGTTAGTGTGTGTTATCTCAGTGAGGGTTGTGTAGTGTTGTTACTCTCAGTGTGTTATCTCAGTGAGGGTTGTGTAGTGTTGTTACTCTCAGTGTGTTCTGAGTGTCAGTGTGTGTTATCTCAGTGAGGGTTGTGTAGTGTGTTACTCTCAGTGTGTTCTGAGTGTCAGTGTGTGTTATCTCAGTGAGGGTTGTGTAGTGTGTTACTCTCAGTGTGTTCTGAGTGTCAGTGTGTGTTATCTCAGTGAGGGTTGTGTAGTGTGTTACTCTCAGTGTGTTCTGAGTGTCAGTGTGTGTTATCTCAGTGAGGGTTGTGTGTGTCAGTGTGTGTTATCTCAGTGAGGGTTGTGTAGTGTGTTACTCTCAGTGTGTTCTGAGTGTCAGTGTGTGTTATCTCAGTGAGGGTTGTGTAGTGTGTTACTCTCAGTGTGTTCTGTGTGTCAGTGTGGGTTATCTCAGTGAGGGTTGTGTAGTGTTTTCCTCTCAGTGTGTTCTGAGTGTCAGTGTGTGTTATCTCAGTGAGGGTTGTGTAGTGTTGTTACTCTCAGTGTGTTCTGAGTGTCAGTGTGTGTTATCTCAGTGAGGGTTGTGTAGTGTGTTACTCTCAGTGTGTTCTGTGTGTCAGTGTGGGTTATCTCAGTGAGGGTTGTGTAGTGTGTTACTCTCAGTGTGTTCTGAGTGTCAGTGTGTGTTATCTCAGTGAGGGTTGTGTAGTGTGTTACTCTCAGTGTGTTCTGTGTGTCAGTGTGGGTTATCTCAGTGAGGGTTGTGTAGTGTGTTACTCTCAGTGTGTTCTGAGTGTCAGTGTGTGTTATCTCAGTGAGGGTTGTGTAGTGTGTTACTCTCAGTGTGTTCTGAGTGTCAGTGTGTGTTATCTCAGTGAGGGTTGTGTAGTGTGTTACTCTCAGTGTGTTCTGAGTGTCAGTGTGTGTTATCTCAGTGAGGGTTGTGTAGTGTGTTACTCTCAGTGTGTTCTGAGTGTCAGTGTGTGTTATCTCAGTGAGGGTTGTGTAGTGTGTTACTCTCAGTGTGTTCTGAGTGTCAGTGTGTGTGTTATCTCAGTGAGGGTTGTGTAGTGTTGTTACTCTCAGTGTGTTATCTCAGTGAGGGTTGTGTAGTGTGTTACTCTCAGTGTGTTCTGAGTGTCAGTGTGTGTTATCTCAGTGAGGGTTGTGTAGTGTGTTACTCTCAGTGTGTTCTGAGTGTCAGTGTGTGTTATCTCAGTGAGGGTTGTGTAGTGTTTTCCTCTCAGTGTGTTCTGAGTGTCAGTGTGTGTTATCTCAGTGAGGGTTGTGTAGTGTGTTACTCTCAGTGTGTTCTGAGTGTCAGTGTGTGTTATCTCAGTGAGGGTTGTGTAGTGTGTTACTCTCAGTGTGTTCTGAGTGTCAGTGTGTGTTATCTCAGTGAGGGTTGTGTAGTGTGTTACTCTCAGTGTGTTCTGAGTGTCAGTGTGTGTTATCTCAGTGAGGGTTGTGTGTGTCAGTGTGTGTTATCTCAGTGAGGGTTGTGTAGTGTGTTACTCTCAGTGTGTTCTGTGTGTCAGTGTGTGTTATCTCAGTGAGGGTTGTGTAGTGTGTTACTCTCAGTGTGTTCTGAGTGTCAGTGTGTGTTATCTCAGTGAGGGTTGTGTAGTGTGTTACTCTCAGTGTGTTCTGTGTGTCAGTGTGTGTTATCTCAGTGAGGGTTGTGTAGTGTGTTACTCTCAGTGTGTTCTGAGTGTCAGTGTGTGTTATCTCAGTGAGGGTTGTGTAGTGTGTTACTCTCAGTGTGTTCTGAGTGTCAGTGTGTGTTATCTCAGTGAGGGTTGTGTAGTGTGTTACTCTCAGTGTGTTCTGAGTGTCAGTGTGTGTTATCTCAGTGAGGGTTGTGTAGTGTGTTACTCTCAGTGTGTTCTGAGTGTCAGTGTGTGTTATCTCAGTGAGGGTTGTGTAGTGTGTTACTCTCAGTGTGTTCTGAGTGTCAGTGTGTGTTATCTCAGTGAGGGTTGTGTGTGTCAGTGTGTGTTATCTCAGTGAGGGTTGTGTAGTGTGTTACTCTCAGTGTGTTCTGAGTGTCAGTGTGTGTTATCTCAGTGAGGGTTGTGTAGTGTGTTACTCTCAGTGTGTTCTGAGTGTCAGTGTGTGTTATCTCAGTGAGGGTTGTGTAGTGTGTTACTCTCAGTGTGTTCTGTGTGTCAGTGTGGGTTATCTCAGTGAGGGTTGTGTAGTGTGTTACTCTCAGTGTGTTCTGAGTGTCAGTGTGTGTTATCTCAGTGATGGTTGTGTAGTGTGTTACTCTCAGTGTGTTCTGAGTGTCAGTGTGTGTTATCTCAGTGAGGGTTGTGTAGTGTGTTACTCTCAGTGTGTTCTGAGTGTCAGTGTGTGTTATCTCAGTGAGGGTTGTGTAGTGTTGTTACTCTCAGTGTGTTCTGAGTGTCAGTGTGTGTTATCTCAGTGAGGGTTGTGTAGTGTGTTACTCTCAGTGTGTTCTGAGTGTCAGTGTGTGTTATCTCAGTGAGGGTTGTGTAGTGTGTTACTCTCAGTGTGTTCTGAGTGTCAGTGTGTGTTATCTCAGTGAGGGTTGTGTAGTGTTGTTACTCTCAGTGTGTTATCTCAGTGAGGGTTGTGTAGTGTTGTTACTCTCAGTGTGTTCTGAGTGTCAGTGTGTGTTATCTAAGTGAGGGTTGTGTAGTGTTGTTACTCTCAGTGTGTTATCTCAGTGAGGTTGTGTAGTGTGTTACTCTCAGTGTGTTCTGAGTGTTAGTGTGTGTTATCTCAGTGAGGGTTGTGTAGTGTTGTTACTCTCAGTGTGTTATCTCAGTGAGGGTTGTGTAGTGTTGTTACTCTCAGTGTGTTCTGAGTGTCAGTGTGTGTTATCTCAGTGAGGGTTGTGTAGTGTGTTACTCTCAGTGTGTTCTGAGTGTCAGTGTGTGTTATCTCAGTGAGGGTTGTGTAGTGTGTTACTCTCAGTGTGTTCTGAGTGTCAGTGTGTGTTATCTCAGTGAGGGTTGTGTAGTGTGTTACTCTCAGTGTGTTCTGAGTGTCAGTGTGTGTTATCTCAGTGAGGGTTGTGTAGTGTGTTACTCTCAGTGTGTTCTGTGTGTCAGTGTGTGTTATCTCAGTGAGGGTTGTGTAGTGTGTTACTCTCAGTGTGTTCTGAGTGTCAGTGTGTGTTATCTCAGTGAGGGTTGTGTAGTGTGTTACTCTCAGTGTGTTCTGTGTGTCAGTGTGTGTTATCTCAGTGAGGGTTGTGTAGTGTGTTACTCTCAGTGTGTTCTGTGTGTCAGTGTGTGTTATCTCAGTGAGGGTTGTGTAGTGTGTTACTCTCAGTGTGTTCTGAGTGTCAGTGTGTGTTATCTCAGTGAGGGTTGTGTAGTGTGTTACTCTCAGTGTGTTCTGTGTGTCAGTGTGTGTTATCTCAGTGAGGGTTGTGTAGTGTGTTACTCTCAGTGTGTTCTGAGTGTCAGTGTGTGTTATCTCAGTGAGGGTTGTGTAGTGTGTTACTCTCAGTGTGTTCTGAGTGTCAGTGTGTGTTATCTCAGTGAGGGTTGTGTAGTGTGTTACTCTCAGTGTGTTCTGAGTGTCAGTGTGTGTTATCTCAGTGAGGGTTGTGTAGTGTGTTACTCTCAGTGTGTTCTGAGTGTCAGTGTGTGTTATCTCAGTGAGGGTTGTGTAGTGTGTTACTCTCAGTGTGTTCTGAGTGTCAGTGTGTGTGTTATCTCAGTGAGGGTTGTGTAGTGTGTTACTCTCAGTGTGTTCTGAGTGTTAGTGTGTGTTATCTCAGTGAGGGTTGTGTAGTGTTGTTACTCTCAGTGTGTTATCTCAGTGAGGGTTGTGTAGTGTTGTTACTCTCAGTGTGTTCTGAGTGTCAGTGTGTGTTATCTCAGTGAGGGTTGTGTAGTGTGTTACTCTCAGTGTGTTCTGAGTGTCAGTGTGTGTTATCTCAGTGAGGGTTGTGTAGTGTGTTACTCTCAGTGTGTTCTGAGTGTCAGTGTGTGTTATCTCAGTGAGGGTTGTGTAGTGTGTTACTCTCAGTGTGTTATCTCAGTGAGGGTTGTGTAGTGTGTTACTCTCAGTGTGTTCTGAGTGTCAGTGTGTGTTATCTCAGTGAGGGTTGTGTAGTGTGTTACTCTCAGTGTGTTCTGAGTGTCAGTGTGTGTTATCTCAGTGAGGGTTGTGTGTGTCAGTGTGTGTTATCTCAGTGAGGGTTGTGTAGTGTGTTACTCTCAGTGTGTTCTGAGTGTCAGTGTGTGTTATCTCAGTGAGGGTTGTGTAGTGTGTTACTCTCAGTGTGTTCTGTGTGTCAGTGTGGGTTATCTCAGTGAGGGTTGTGTAGTGTGTTACTCTCAGTGTGTTCTGAGTGTCAGTGTGTGTTATCTCAGTGAGGGTTGTGTAGTGTGTTACTCTCAGTGTGTTCTGTGTGTCAGTGTGTGTTATCTCAGTGAGGGTTGTGTAGTGTTTTCCTCTCAGTGTGTTCTGAGTGTCAGTGTGTGTTATCTCAGTGAGGGTTGTGTAGTGTTGTTACTCTCAGTGTGTTCTGAGTGTCAGTGTGTGTTATCTCAGTGAGGGTTGTGTAGTGTGTTACTCTCAGTGTGTTCTGTGTGTCAGTGTGGGTTATCTCAGTGAGGGTTGTGTAGTGTGTTACTCTCAGTGTGTTCTGAGTGTCAGTGTGTGTTATCTCAGTGAGGGTTGTGTAGTGTGTTACTCTCAGTGTGTTCTGTGTGTCAGTGTGGGTTATCTCAGTGAGGGTTGTGTAGTGTGTTACTCTCAGTGTGTTCTGAGTGTCAGTGTGTGTTATCTCAGTGAGGGTTGTGTAGTGTGTTACTCTCAGTGTGTTCTGTGTGTCAGTGTGTGTTATCTCAGTGAGGGTTGTGTAGTGTTTTCCTCTCAGTGTGTTCTGAGTGTCAGTGTGTGTTATCTCAGTGAGGGTTGTGTAGTGTTGTTACTCTCAGTGTGTTCTGAGTGTCAGTGTGTGTTATCTCAGTGAGGGTTGTGTAGTGTGTTACTCTCAGTGTGTTCTGTGTGTCAGTGTGGGTTATCTCAGTGAGGGTTGTGTAGTGTGTTACTCTCAGTGTGTTCTGAGTGTCAGTGTGTGTTATCTCAGTGAGGGTTGTGTAGTGTGTTACTCTCAGTGTGTTCTGTGTGTCAGTGTGGGTTATCTCAGTGAGGGTTGTGTAGTGTGTTACTCTCAGTGTGTTCTGAGTGTCAGTGTGTGTTATCTCAGTGAGGGTTGTGTAGTGTGTTACTCTCAGTGTGTTCTGAGTGTCAGTGTGTGTTATCTCAGTGAGGGTTGTGTAGTGTGTTACTCTCAGTGTGTTCTGAGTGTCAGTGTGTGTTATCTCAGTGAGGGTTGTGTAGTGTGTTACTCTCAGTGTGTTCTGAGTGTCAGTGTGTGTTATCTCAGTGAGGGTTGTGTGTGTCAGTGTGTGTTATCTCAGTGAGGGTTGTGTAGTGTGTTACTCTCAGTGTGTTCTGAGTGTCAGTGTGTGTTATCTCAGTGAGGGTTGTGTAGTGTGTTACTCTCAGTGTGTTCTGTGTGTCAGTGTGGGTTATCTCAGTGAGGGTTGTGTAGTGTGTTACTCTCAGTGTGTTCTGAGTGTCAGTGTGTGTTATCTCAGTGAGGGTTGTGTAGTGTGTTACTCTCAGTGTGTTCTGAGTGTCAGTGTGTGTGTTATCTCAGTGAGGGTTGTGTAGTGTTGTTACTCTCAGTGTGTTATCTCAGTGAGGGTTGTGTAGTGTGTTACTCTCAGTGTGTTCTGAGTGTCAGTGTGTGTTATCTCAGTGAGGGTTGTGTAGTGTGTTACTCTCAGTGTGTTCTGAGTGTCAGTGTGTGTTATCTCAGTGAGGGTTGTGTAGTGTTTTCCTCTCAGTGTGTTCTGAGTGTCAGTGTGTGTTATCTCAGTGAGGGTTGTGTAGTGTGTTACTCTCAGTGTGTTCTGAGTGTCAGTGTGTGTTATCTCAGTGAGGGTTGTGTAGTGTGTTACTCTCAGTGTGTTCTGAGTGTCAGTGTGTGTTATCTCAGTGAGGGTTGTGTAGTGTGTTACTCTCAGTGTGTTCTGAGTGTCAGTGTGTGTTATCTCAGTGAGGGTTGTGTGTGTCAGTGTGTGTTATCTCAGTGAGGGTTGTGTAGTGTGTTACTCTCAGTGTGTTCTGTGTGTCAGTGTGTGTTATCTCAGTGAGGGTTGTGTAGTGTGTTACTCTCAGTGTGTTCTGAGTGTCAGTGTGTGTTATCTCAGTGAGGGTTGTGTAGTGTGTTACTCTCAGTGTGTTCTGAGTGTCAGTGTGTGTTATCTCAGTGAGGGTTGTGTAGTGTGTTACTCTCAGTGTGTTCTGAGTGTCAGTGTGTGTTATCTCAGTGAGGGTTGTGTGTGTCAGTGTGTGTTATCTCAGTGAGGGTTGTGTAGTGTGTTACTCTCAGTGTGTTCTGAGTGTCAGTGTGTGTTATCTCAGTGAGGGTTGTGTAGTGTGTTACTCTCAGTGTGTTCTGTGTGTCAGTGTGGGTTATCTCAGTGAGGGTTGTGTAGTGTGTTACTCTCAGTGTGTTCTGAGTGTCAGTGTGTGTTATCTCAGTGATGGTTGTGTAGTGTTGTTACTCTCAGTGTGTTCTGAGTGTCAGTGTGTGTTATCTCAGTGAGGGTTGTGTAGTGTGTTACTCTCAGTGTGTTCTGAGTGTCAGTGTGTGTTATCTCAGTGAGGGTTGTGTAGTGTGTTACTCTCAGTGTGTTCTGAGTGTCAGTGTGTGTTATCTCAGTGAGGGTTGTGTAGTGTTGTTACTCTCAGTGTGTTATCTCAGTGAGGGTTGTGTAGTGTTGTTACTCTCAGTGTGTTCTGAGTGTCAGTGTGTGTTATCTAAGTGAGGGTTGTGTAGTGTTGTTACTCTCAGTGTGTTATCTCAGTGAGGTTGTGTAGTGTGTTACTCTCAGTGTGTTCTGAGTGTTAGTGTGTGTTATCTCAGTGAGGGTTGTGTAGTGTTGTTACTCTCAGTGTGTTATCTCAGTGAGGGTTGTGTAGTGTTGTTACTCTCAGTGTGTTCTGAGTGTCAGTGTGTGTTATCTAAGTGAGGGTTGTGTAGTGTTGTTACTCTCAGTGTGTTATCTCAGTGAGGTTGTGTAGTGTGTTACTCTCAGTGTGTTCTGAGTGTTAGTGTGTGTTATCTCAGTGAGGGTTGTGTAGTGTTGTTACTCTCAGTGTGTTATCTCAGTGAGGGTTGTGTAGTGTTGTTACTCTCAGTGTGTTCTGAGTGTCAGTGTGTGTTATCTCAGTGAGGGTTGTGTAGTGTGTTACTCTCAGTGTGTTCTGTGTGTCAGTGTGTGTTATCTCAGTGAGGGTTGTGTAGTGTGTTACTCTCAGTGTGTTCTGAGTGTCAGTGTGTGTTATCTCAGTGAGGGTTGTGTAGTGTGTTACTCTCAGTGTGTTCTGAGTGTCAGTGTGTGTTATCTCAGTGAGGGTTGTGTGTGTCAGTGTGTGTTATCTCAGTGAGGGTTGTGTAGTGTGTTACTCTCAGTGTGTTCTGAGTGTCAGTGTGTGTTATCTCAGTGAGGGTTGTGTAGTGTGTTACTCTCAGTGTGTTCTGAGTGTTAGTGTGTGTTATCTCAGTGAGGGTTGTGTAGTGTGTTACTCTCAGTGTGTTCTGAGTGTCAGTGTGTGTTATCTCAGTGATGGTTGTGTAGTGTTGTTACTCTCAGTGTGTTCTGAGTGTCAGTGTGTGTTATCTCAGTGAGGGTTGTGTAGTGTGTTACTCTCAGTGTGTTCTGAGTGTCAGTGTGTGTTATCTCAGTGAGGGTTGTGTAGTGTGTTACTCTCAGTGTGTTCTGAGTGTCAGTGTGTGTTATCTCAGTGAGGGTTGTGTAGTGTGTTACTCTCAGTGTGTTCTGAGTGTCAGTGTGTGTTATCTCAGTGAGGGTTGTGTAGTGTGTTACTCTCAGTGTGTTCTGAGTGTCAGTGTGTGTTATCTCAGTGAGGGTTGTGTAGTGTTGTTACTCTCAGTGTGTTCTGAGTGTCAGTGTGTGTTATCTAAGTGAGGGTTGTGTAGTGTTGTTACTCTCAGTGTGTTATCTCAGTGAGGTTGTGTAGTGTGTTACTCTCAGTGTGTTCTGAGTGTTAGTGTGTGTTATCTCAGTGAGGGTTGTGTAGTGTTGTTACTCTCAGTGTGTTATCTCAGTGAGGGTTGTGTAGTGTTGTTACTCTCAGTGTGTTCTGAGTGTCAGTGTGTGTTATCTCAGTGAGGGTTGTGTAGTGTGTTACTCTCAGTGTGTTATCTCAGTGAGGGTTGTGTAGTGTTGTTACTCTCAGTGTGTTATCTCAGTGAGGGTTGTGTAGTGTGTTACTCTCAGTGTGTTCTGAGTGTCAGTGTGTGTTATCTCAGTGAGGGTTGTGTAGTGTGTTACTCTCAGTGTGTTCTGAGTGTCAGTGTGTGTTATCTCAGTGAGGGTTGTGTAGTGTGTTACTCTCAGTGTGTTCTGAGTGTCAGTGTGTGTTATCTCAGTGAGGGTTGTGTAGTGTGTTACTCTCAGTGTGTTCTGAGTGTCAGTGTGTGTTATCTCAGTGAGGGTTGTGTAGTGTTGTTACTCTCAGTGTGTTCTGAGTGTCAGTGTGTGTTATCTCAGTGAGGGTTGTGTAGTGTGTTACTCTCAGTGTGTTCTGAGTGTCAGTGTGTGTTATCTCAGTGAGGGTTGTGTAGTGTGTTACTCTCAGTGTGTTCTGAGTGTCAGTGTGTGTTATCTCAGTGAGGGTTGTGTAGTGTGTTACTCTCAGTGTGTTCTGAGTGTCAGTGTGTGTTATCTCAGTGAGGGTTGTGTAGTGTGTTACTCTCAGTGTGTTCTGAGTGTCAGTGTGTGTTATCTCAGTGAGGGTTGTGTAGTGTGTTACTCTCAGTGTGTTCTGAGTGTCAGTGTGTGTTATCTCAGTGAGGGTTGTGTAGTGTGTTACTCTCAGTGTGTTCTGAGTGTCAGTGTGTGTGTTATCTCAGTGAGGGTTGTGTAGTGTGTTACTCTCAGTGTGTTCTGAGTGTTAGTGTGTGTTATCTCAGTGAGGGTTGTGTAGTGTTGTTACTCTCAGTGTGTTATCTCAGTGAGGGTTGTGTAGTGTGTTACTCTCAGTGTGTTCTGAGTGTCAGTGTGTGTTATCTCAGTGAGGGTTGTGTAGTGTGTTACTCTCAGTGTGTTCTGAGTGTCAGTGTGTGTTATCTCAGTGAGGGTTGTGTAGTGTTTTCCTCTCAGTGTGTTCTGAGTGTCAGTGTGTGTTATCTCAGTGAGGGTTGTGTAGTGTGTTACTCTCAGTGTGTTCTGAGTGTCAGTGTGTGTTATCTCAGTGAGGGTTGTGTAGTGTGTTACTCTCAGTGTGTTCTGAGTGTCAGTGTGTGTTATCTCAGTGAGGGTTGTGTAGTGTGTTACTCTCAGTGTGTTCTGAATGTCAGTGTGTGTTATCTCAGTGAGGGTTGTGTAGTGTGTTACTCTCAGTGTGTTCTGAGTGTCAGTGTGTGTTATCTCAGTGAGGGTTGTGTAGTGTGTTACTCTCAGTGTGTTCTGAGTGTCAGTGTGTGTTATCTCAGTGAGGGTTGTGTAGTGTGTTACTCTCAGTGTGTTCTGAGTGTCAGTGTGTGTTATCTCAGTGAGGGTTGTGTAGTGTGTTACTCTCAGTGTGTTCTGAGTGTCAGTGTGTGTTATCTCAGTGAGGGTTGTGTAGTGTGTTACTCTCAGTGTGTTCTGAATGTCAGTGTGTGTTATCTCAGTGAGGGTTGTGTAGTGTGTTACTCTCAGTGTGTTCTGAGTGTCAGTGTGTGTTATCTCAGTGAGGGTTGTGTAGTGTGTTACTCTCAGTGTGTTCTGAGTGTCAGTGTGTGTTATCTCAGTGAGGGTTGTGTAGTGTGTTACTCTCAGTGTGTTCTGAGTGTCAGTGTGTGTTATCTCAGTGAGGGTTGTGTAGTGTTGTTACTCTCAGTGTGTTCTGAGTGTCAGTGTGTGTTATCTCAGTGAGGGTTGTGTAGTGTGTTACTCTCAGTGTGTTCTGAGTGTCAGTGTGTGTTATCTCAGTGAGGGTTGTGTAGTGTGTTACTCTCAGTGTGTTCTGAGTGTTAGTGTGTGTTATCTCAGTGAGGGTTGTGTAGTGTTGTTACTCTCAGTGTGTTATCTCAGTGAGGGTTGTGTAGTGTGTTACTCTCAGTGTGTTCTGAGTGTCAGTGTGTGTTATCTCAGTGAGGGTTGTGTAGTGTGTTACTCTCAGTGTGTTCTGAGTGTCAGTGTGTGTTATCTCAGTGAGGGTTGTGTAGTGTTTTCCTCTCAGTGTGTTCTGAGTGTCAGTGTGTGTTATCTCAGTGAGGGTTGTGTAGTGTGTTACTCTCAGTGTGTTCTGAGTGTCAGTGTGTGTTATCTCAGTGAGGGTTGTGTAGTGTGTTACTCTCAGTGTGTTCTGAGTGTCAGTGTGTGTTATCTCAGTGAGGGTTGTGTAGTGTGTTACTCTCAGTGTGTTCTGAATGTCAGTGTGTGTTATCTCAGTGAGGGTTGTGTAGTGTGTTACTCTCAGTGTGTTCTGAGTGTCAGTGTGTGTTATCTCAGTGAGGGTTGTGTAGTGTGTTACTCTCAGTGTGTTCTGAATGTCAGTGTGTGTTATCTCAGTGAGGGTTGTGTAGTGTGTTACTCTCAGTGTGTTCTGAATGTCAGTGTGTGTTATCTCAGTGAGGGTTGTGTAGTGTGTTACTCTCAGTGTGTTCTGAGTGTCAGTGTGTGTTATCTCAGTGAGGGTTGTGTAGTGTGTTACTCTCAGTGTGTTCTGAGTGTCAGTGTGTGTTATCTCAGTGAGGGTTGTGTAGTGTGTTACTCTCAGTGTGTTCTGAGTGTCAGTGTGTGTTATCTCAGTGAGGGTTGTGTGTGTCAGTGTGTGTTATCTCAGTGAGGGTTGTGTAGTGTGTTACTCTCAGTGTGTTCTGAGTGTCAGTGTGTGTTATCTCAGTGAGGGTTGTGTAGTGTGTTACTCTCAGTGTGTTCTGTGTGTCAGTGTGGGTTATCTCAGTGAGGGTTGTGTAGTGTGTTACTCTCAGTGTGTTCTGAGTGTCAGTGTGTGTTATCTCAGTGAGGGTTGTGTAGTGTGTTACTCTCAGTGTGTTCTGAGTGTCAGTGTGTGTGTTATCTCAGTGAGGGTTGTGTAGTGTTGTTACTCTCAGTGTGTTATCTCAGTGAGGGTTGTGTAGTGTGTTACTCTCAGTGTGTTCTGAGTGTCAGTGTGTGTTATCTCAGTGAGGGTTGTGTAGTGTGTTACTCTCAGTGTGTTCTGAGTGTCAGTGTGTGTTATCTCAGTGAGGGTTGTGTAGTGTTTTCCTCTCAGTGTGTTCTGAGTGTCAGTGTGTGTTATCTCAGTGAGGGTTGTGTAGTGTGTTACTCTCAGTGTGTTCTGAGTGTCAGTGTGTGTTATCTCAGTGAGGGTTGTGTAGTGTGTTACTCTCAGTGTGTTCTGAGTGTCAGTGTGTGTTATCTCAGTGAGGGTTGTGTAGTGTGTTACTCTCAGTGTGTTCTGAGTGTCAGTGTGTGTTATCTCAGTGAGGGTTGTGTGTGTCAGTGTGTGTTATCTCAGTGAGGGTTGTGTAGTGTGTTACTCTCAGTGTGTTCTGTGTGTCAGTGTGTGTTATCTCAGTGAGGGTTGTGTAGTGTGTTACTCTCAGTGTGTTCTGAGTGTCAGTGTGTGTTATCTCAGTGAGGGTTGTGTAGTGTGTTACTCTCAGTGTGTTCTGAGTGTCAGTGTGTGTTATCTCAGTGAGGGTTGTGTAGTGTGTTACTCTCAGTGTGTTCTGAGTGTCAGTGTGTGTTATCTCAGTGAGGGTTGTGTGTGTCAGTGTGTGTTATCTCAGTGAGGGTTGTGTAGTGTGTTACTCTCAGTGTGTTCTGAGTGTCAGTGTGTGTTATCTCAGTGAGGGTTGTGTAGTGTGTTACTCTCAGTGTGTTCTGTGTGTCAGTGTGGGTTATCTCAGTGAGGGTTGTGTAGTGTGTTACTCTCAGTGTGTTCTGAGTGTCAGTGTGTGTTATCTCAGTGATGGTTGTGTAGTGTTGTTACTCTCAGTGTGTTCTGAGTGTCAGTGTGTGTTATCTCAGTGAGGGTTGTGTAGTGTGTTACTCTCAGTGTGTTCTGAGTGTCAGTGTGTGTTATCTCAGTGAGGGTTGTGTAGTGTGTTACTCTCAGTGTGTTCTGAGTGTCAGTGTGTGTTATCTCAGTGAGGGTTGTGTAGTGTTGTTACTCTCAGTGTGTTATCTCAGTGAGGGTTGTGTAGTGTTATTACTCTCAGTGTGTTCTGAGTGTCAGTGTGTGTTATCTAAGTGAGGGTTGTGTAGTGTTGTTACTCTCAGTGTGTTATCTCAGTGAGGTTGTGTAGTGTGTTACTCTCAGTGTGTTCTGAGTGTTAGTGTGTGTTATCTCAGTGAGGGTTGTGTAGTGTTGTTACTCTCAGTGTGTTATCTCAGTGAGGGTTGTGTAGTGTTGTTACTCTCAGTGTGTTCTGAGTGTCAGTGTGTGTTATCTAAGTGAGGGTTGTGTAGTGTTGTTACTCTCAGTGTGTTATCTCAGTGAGGTTGTGTAGTGTGTTACTCTCAGTGTGTTCTGAGTGTCAGTGTGTGTGTTATCTCAGTGAGGGTTGTGTAGTGTGTTACTCTCAGTGTGTTCTGAGTGTTAGTGTGTGTTATCTCAGTGAGGGTTGTGTAGTGTTGTTACTCTCAGTGTGTTATCTCAGTGAGGGTTGTGTAGTGTTGTTACTCTCAGTGTGTTCTGAGTGTCAGTGTGTGTTATCTCAGTGAGGGTTGTGTAGTGTGTTACTCTCAGTGTGTTCTGAGTGTCAGTGTGTGTTATCTCAGTGAGGGTTGTGTAGTGTGTTACTCTCAGTGTGTTCTGAGTGTCAGTGTGTGTTATCTCAGTGAGGGTTGTGTAGTGTGTTACTCTCAGTGTGTTATCTCAGTGAGGGTTGTGTAGTGTGTTACTCTCAGTGTGTTCTGAGTGTCAGTGTGTGTTATCTCAGTGAGGGTTGTGTAGTGTGTTACTCTCAGTGTGTTCTGAGTGTCAGTGTGTGTTATCTCAGTGAGGGTTGTGTGTGTCAGTGTGTGTTATCTCAGTGAGGGTTGTGTAGTGTGTTACTCTCAGTGTGTTCTGAGTGTCAGTGTGTGTTATCTCAGTGAGGGTTGTGTAGTGTGTTACTCTCAGTGTGTTCTGTGTGTCAGTGTGGGTTATCTCAGTGAGGGTTGTGTAGTGTGTTACTCTCAGTGTGTTCTGAGTGTCAGTGTGTGTTATCTCAGTGAGGGTTGTGTAGTGTGTTACTCTCAGTGTGTTCTGTGTGTCAGTGTGTGTTATCTCAGTGAGGGTTGTGTAGTGTTTTCCTCTCAGTGTGTTCTGAGTGTCAGTGTGTGTTATCTCAGTGAGGGTTGTGTAGTGTTGTTACTCTCAGTGTGTTCTGAGTGTCAGTGTGTGTTATCTCAGTGAGGGTTGTGTAGTGTGTTACT
Source organism: Pimephales promelas (assembly GCF_988280905.1). Taxonomy (NCBI): domain Eukaryota; kingdom Metazoa; phylum Chordata; class Actinopteri; order Cypriniformes; family Leuciscidae; genus Pimephales; species Pimephales promelas. The sequence goes on along the minus strand of NC_142792.1, from coordinate 28,621,304 downwards.
CTCAGTGTGTTCTGTGTGTCAGTGTGGGTTATCTCAGTGAGGGTTGTGTAGTGTGTTACTCTCAGTGTGTTCTGAGTGTCAGTGTGTGTTATCTCAGTGAGGGTTGTGTAGTGTGTTACTCTCAGTGTGTTCTGTGTGTCAGTGTGGGTTATCTCAGTGAGGGTTGTGTAGTGTGTTACTCTCAGTGTGTTCTGAGTGTCAGTGTGTGTTATCTCAGTGAGGGTTGTGTAGTGTGTTACTCTCAGTGTGTTCTGTGTGTCAGTGTGTGTTATCTCAGTGAGGGTTGTGTAGTGTTTTCCTCTCAGTGTGTTCTGAGTGTCAGTGTGTGTTATCTCAGTGAGGGTTGTGTAGTGTTGTTACTCTCAGTGTGTTCTGAGTGTCAGTGTGTGTTATCTCAGTGAGGGTTGTGTAGTGTGTTACTCTCAGTGTGTTCTGTGTGTCAGTGTGGGTTATCTCAGTGAGGGTTGTGTAGTGTGTTACTCTCAGTGTGTTCTGAGTGTCAGTGTGTGTTATCTCAGTGAGGGTTGTGTAGTGTGTTACTCTCAGTGTGTTCTGTGTGTCAGTGTGGGTTATCTCAGTGAGGGTTGTGTAGTGTGTTACTCTCAGTGTGTTCTGAGTGTCAGTGTGTGTTATCTCAGTGAGGGTTGTGTAGTGTGTTACTCTCAGTGTGTTCTGAGTGTCAGTGTGTGTTATCTCAGTGAGGGTTGTGTAGTGTGTTACTCTCAGTGTGTTCTGAGTGTCAGTGTGTGTTATCTCAGTGAGGGTTGTGTAGTGTGTTACTCTCAGTGTGTTCTGAGTGTCAGTGTGTGTTATCTCAGTGAGGGTTGTGTGTGTCAGTGTGTGTTATCTCAGTGAGGGTTGTGTAGTGTGTTACTCTCAGTGTGTTCTGAGTGTCAGTGTGTGTTATCTCAGTGAGGGTTGTGTAGTGTGTTACTCTCAGTGTGTTCTGTGTGTCAGTGTGGGTTATCTCAGTGAGGGTTGTGTAGTGTGTTACTCTCAGTGTGTTCTGAGTGTCAGTGTGTGTTATCTCAGTGAGGGTTGTGTAGTGTGTTACTCTCAGTGTGTTCTGAGTGTCAGTGTGTGTGTTATCTCAGTGAGGGTTGTGTAGTGTTGTTACTCTCAGTGTGTTATCTCAGTGAGGGTTGTGTAGTGTGTTACTCTCAGTGTGTTCTGAGTGTCAGTGTGTGTTATCTCAGTGAGGGTTGTGTAGTGTGTTACTCTCAGTGTGTTCTGAGTGTCAGTGTGTGTTATCTCAGTGAGGGTTGTGTAGTGTTTTCCTCTCAGTGTGTTCTGAGTGTCAGTGTGTGTTATCTCAGTGAGGGTTGTGTAGTGTGTTACTCTCAGTGTGTTCTGAGTGTCAGTGTGTGTTATCTCAGTGAGGGTTGTGTAGTGTGTTACTCTCAGTGTGTTCTGAGTGTCAGTGTGTGTTATCTCAGTGAGGGTTGTGTAGTGTGTTACTCTCAGTGTGTTCTGAGTGTCAGTGTGTGTTATCTCAGTGAGGGTTGTGTGTGTCAGTGTGTGTTATCTCAGTGAGGGTTGTGTAGTGTGTTACTCTCAGTGTGTTCTGTGTGTCAGTGTGTGTTATCTCAGTGAGGGTTGTGTAGTGTGTTACTCTCAGTGTGTTCTGAGTGTCAGTGTGTGTTATCTCAGTGAGGGTTGTGTAGTGTGTTACTCTCAGTGTGTTCTGAGTGTCAGTGTGTGTTATCTCAGTGAGGGTTGTGTAGTGTGTTACTCTCAGTGTGTTCTGAGTGTCAGTGTGTGTTATCTCAGTGAGGGTTGTGTGTGTCAGTGTGTGTTATCTCAGTGAGGGTTGTGTAGTGTGTTACTCTCAGTGTGTTCTGAGTGTCAGTGTGTGTTATCTCAGTGAGGGTTGTGTAGTGTGTTACTCTCAGTGTGTTCTGTGTGTCAGTGTGGGTTATCTCAGTGAGGGTTGTGTAGTGTGTTACTCTCAGTGTGTTCTGAGTGTCAGTGTGTGTTATCTCAGTGATGGTTGTGTAGTGTTGTTACTCTCAGTGTGTTCTGAGTGTCAGTGTGTGTTATCTCAGTGAGGGTTGTGTAGTGTGTTACTCTCAGTGTGTTCTGAGTGTCAGTGTGTGTTATCTCAGTGAGGGTTGTGTAGTGTGTTACTCTCAGTGTGTTCTGAGTGTCAGTGTGTGTTATCTCAGTGAGGGTTGTGTAGTGTTGTTACTCTCAGTGTGTTATCTCAGTGAGGGTTGTGTAGTGTTGTTACTCTCAGTGTGTTCTGAGTGTCAGTGTGTGTTATCTAAGTGAGGGTTGTGTAGTGTTGTTACTCTCAGTGTGTTATCTCAGTGAGGTTGTGTAGTGTGTTACTCTCAGTGTGTTCTGAGTGTTAGTGTGTGTTATCTCAGTGAGGGTTGTGTAGTGTTGTTACTCTCAGTGTGTTATCTCAGTGAGGGTTGTGTAGTGTTGTTACTCTCAGTGTGTTCTGAGTGTCAGTGTGTGTTATCTAAGTGAGGGTTGTGTAGTGTTGTTACTCTCAGTGTGTTATCTCAGTGAGGTTGTGTAGTGTGTTACTCTCAGTGTGTTCTGAGTGTTAGTGTGTGTTATCTCAGTGAGGGTTGTGTAGTGTTGTTACTCTCAGTGTGTTATCTCAGTGAGGGTTGTGTAGTGTTGTTACTCTCAGTGTGTTCTGAGTGTCAGTGTGTGTTATCTCAGTGAGGGTTGTGTAGTGTGTTACTCTCAGTGTGTTCTGTGTGTCAGTGTGTGTTATCTCAGTGAGGGTTGTGTAGTGTGTTACTCTCAGTGTGTTCTGAGTGTCAGTGTGTGTTATCTCAGTGAGGGTTGTGTAGTGTGTTACTCTCAGTGTGTTCTGAGTGTCAGTGTGTGTTATCTCAGTGAGGGTTGTGTGTGTCAGTGTGTGTTATCTCAGTGAGGGTTGTGTAGTGTGTTACTCTCAGTGTGTTCTGAGTGTCAGTGTGTGTTATCTCAGTGAGGGTTGTGTAGTGTGTTACTCTCAGTGTGTTCTGAGTGTTAGTGTGTGTTATCTCAGTGAGGGTTGTGTAGTGTGTTACTCTCAGTGTGTTCTGAGTGTCAGTGTGTGTTATCTCAGTGATGGTTGTGTAGTGTTGTTACTCTCAGTGTGTTCTGAGTGTCAGTGTGTGTTATCTCAGTGAGGGTTGTGTAGTGTGTTACTCTCAGTGTGTTCTGAGTGTCAGTGTGTGTTATCTCAGTGAGGGTTGTGTAGTGTGTTACTCTCAGTGTGTTCTGAGTGTCAGTGTGTGTTATCTCAGTGAGGGTTGTGTAGTGTGTTACTCTCAGTGTGTTCTGAGTGTCAGTGTGTGTTATCTCAGTGAGGGTTGTGTAGTGTGTTACTCTCAGTGTGTTCTGAGTGTCAGTGTGTGTTATCTCAGTGAGGGTTGTGTAGTGTTGTTACTCTCAGTGTGTTCTGAGTGTCAGTGTGTGTTATCTAAGTGAGGGTTGTGTAGTGTTGTTACTCTCAGTGTGTTATCTCAGTGAGGTTGTGTAGTGTGTTACTCTCAGTGTGTTCTGAGTGTTAGTGTGTGTTATCTCAGTGAGGGTTGTGTAGTGTTGTTACTCTCAGTGTGTTATCTCAGTGAGGGTTGTGTAGTGTTGTTACTCTCAGTGTGTTCTGAGTGTCAGTGTGTGTTATCTCAGTGAGGGTTGTGTAGTGTGTTACTCTCAGTGTGTTATCTCAGTGAGGGTTGTGTAGTGTTGTTACTCTCAGTGTGTTATCTCAGTGAGGGTTGTGTAGTGTGTTACTCTCAGTGTGTTCTGAGTGTCAGTGTGTGTTATCTCAGTGAGGGTTGTGTAGTGTGTTACTCTCAGTGTGTTCTGAGTGTCAGTGTGTGTTATCTCAGTGAGGGTTGTGTAGTGTGTTACTCTCAGTGTGTTCTGAGTGTCAGTGTGTGTTATCTCAGTGAGGGTTGTGTAGTGTGTTACTCTCAGTGTGTTCTGAGTGTCAGTGTGTGTTATCTCAGTGAGGGTTGTGTAGTGTTGTTACTCTCAGTGTGTTCTGAGTGTCAGTGTGTGTTATCTCAGTGAGGGTTGTGTAGTGTGTTACTCTCAGTGTGTTCTGAGTGTCAGTGTGTGTTATCTCAGTGAGGGTTGTGTAGTGTGTTACTCTCAGTGTGTTCTGAGTGTCAGTGTGTGTTATCTCAGTGAGGGTTGTGTAGTGTGTTACTCTCAGTGTGTTCTGAGTGTCAGTGTGTGTTATCTCAGTGAGGGTTGTGTAGTGTGTTACTCTCAGTGTGTTCTGAGTGTCAGTGTGTGTTATCTCAGTGAGGGTTGTGTAGTGTGTTACTCTCAGTGTGTTCTGAGTGTCAGTGTGTGTTATCTCAGTGAGGGTTGTGTAGTGTGTTACTCTCAGTGTGTTCTGAGTGTCAGTGTGTGTGTTATCTCAGTGAGGGTTGTGTAGTGTGTTACTCTCAGTGTGTTCTGAGTGTTAGTGTGTGTTATCTCAGTGAGGGTTGTGTAGTGTTGTTACTCTCAGTGTGTTATCTCAGTGAGGGTTGTGTAGTGTGTTACTCTCAGTGTGTTCTGAGTGTCAGTGTGTGTTATCTCAGTGAGGGTTGTGTAGTGTGTTACTCTCAGTGTGTTCTGAGTGTCAGTGTGTGTTATCTCAGTGAGGGTTGTGTAGTGTTTTCCTCTCAGTGTGTTCTGAGTGTCAGTGTGTGTTATCTCAGTGAGGGTTGTGTAGTGTGTTACTCTCAGTGTGTTCTGAGTGTCAGTGTGTGTTATCTCAGTGAGGGTTGTGTAGTGTGTTACTCTCAGTGTGTTCTGAGTGTCAGTGTGTGTTATCTCAGTGAGGGTTGTGTAGTGTGTTACTCTCAGTGTGTTCTGAATGTCAGTGTGTGTTATCTCAGTGAGGGTTGTGTAGTGTGTTACTCTCAGTGTGTTCTGAGTGTCAGTGTGTGTTATCTCAGTGAGGGTTGTGTAGTGTGTTACTCTCAGTGTGTTCTGAGTGTCAGTGTGTGTTATCTCAGTGAGGGTTGTGTAGTGTGTTACTCTCAGTGTGTTCTGAGTGTCAGTGTGTGTTATCTCAGTGAGGGTTGTGTAGTGTGTTACTCTCAGTGTGTTCTGAGTGTCAGTGTGTGTTATCTCAGTGAGGGTTGTGTAGTGTGTTACTCTCAGTGTGTTCTGAATGTCAGTGTGTGTTATCTCAGTGAGGGTTGTGTAGTGTGTTACTCTCAGTGTGTTCTGAGTGTCAGTGTGTGTTATCTCAGTGAGGGTTGTGTAGTGTGTTACTCTCAGTGTGTTCTGAGTGTCAGTGTGTGTTATCTCAGTGAGGGTTGTGTAGTGTGTTACTCTCAGTGTGTTCTGAGTGTCAGTGTGTGTTATCTCAGTGAGGGTTGTGTAGTGTTGTTACTCTCAGTGTGTTCTGAGTGTCAGTGTGTGTTATCTCAGTGAGGGTTGTGTAGTGTGTTACTCTCAGTGTGTTCTGAGTGTCAGTGTGTGTTATCTCAGTGAGGGTTGTGTAGTGTGTTACTCTCAGTGTGTTCTGAGTGTTAGTGTGTGTTATCTCAGTGAGGGTTGTGTAGTGTTGTTACTCTCAGTGTGTTATCTCAGTGAGGGTTGTGTAGTGTGTTACTCTCAGTGTGTTCTGAGTGTCAGTGTGTGTTATCTCAGTGAGGGTTGTGTAGTGTGTTACTCTCAGTGTGTTCTGAGTGTCAGTGTGTGTTATCTCAGTGAGGGTTGTGTAGTGTTTTCCTCTCAGTGTGTTCTGAGTGTCAGTGTGTGTTATCTCAGTGAGGGTTGTGTAGTGTGTTACTCTCAGTGTGTTCTGAGTGTCAGTGTGTGTTATCTCAGTGAGGGTTGTGTAGTGTGTTACTCTCAGTGTGTTCTGAGTGTCAGTGTGTGTTATCTCAGTGAGGGTTGTGTAGTGTGTTACTCTCAGTGTGTTCTGAATGTCAGTGTGTGTTATCTCAGTGAGGGTTGTGTAGTGTGTTACTCTCAGTGTGTTCTGAGTGTCAGTGTGTGTTATCTCAGTGAGGGTTGTGTAGTGTGTTACTCTCAGTGTGTTCTGAATGTCAGTGTGTGTTATCTCAGTGAGGGTTGTGTAGTGTGTTACTCTCAGTGTGTTCTGAATGTCAGTGTGTGTTATCTCAGTGAGGGTTGTGTAGTGTGTTACTCTCAGTGTGTTCTGAGTGTCAGTGTGTGTTATCTCAGTGAGGGTTGTGTAGTGTGTTACTCTCAGTGTGTTCTGAGTGTCAGTGTGTGTTATCTCAGTGAGGGTTGTGTAGTGTGTTACTCTCAGTGTGTTCTGAGTGTCAGTGTGTGTTATCTCAGTGAGGGTTGTGTGTGTCAGTGTGTGTTATCTCAGTGAGGGTTGTGTAGTGTGTTACTCTCAGTGTGTTCTGAGTGTCAGTGTGTGTTATCTCAGTGAGGGTTGTGTAGTGTGTTACTCTCAGTGTGTTCTGTGTGTCAGTGTGGGTTATCTCAGTGAGGGTTGTGTAGTGTGTTACTCTCAGTGTGTTCTGAGTGTCAGTGTGTGTTATCTCAGTGAGGGTTGTGTAGTGTGTTACTCTCAGTGTGTTCTGAGTGTCAGTGTGTGTGTTATCTCAGTGAGGGTTGTGTAGTGTTGTTACTCTCAGTGTGTTATCTCAGTGAGGGTTGTGTAGTGTGTTACTCTCAGTGTGTTCTGAGTGTCAGTGTGTGTTATCTCAGTGAGGGTTGTGTAGTGTGTTACTCTCAGTGTGTTCTGAGTGTCAGTGTGTGTTATCTCAGTGAGGGTTGTGTAGTGTTTTCCTCTCAGTGTGTTCTGAGTGTCAGTGTGTGTTATCTCAGTGAGGGTTGTGTAGTGTGTTACTCTCAGTGTGTTCTGAGTGTCAGTGTGTGTTATCTCAGTGAGGGTTGTGTAGTGTGTTACTCTCAGTGTGTTCTGAGTGTCAGTGTGTGTTATCTCAGTGAGGGTTGTGTAGTGTGTTACTCTCAGTGTGTTCTGAGTGTCAGTGTGTGTTATCTCAGTGAGGGTTGTGTGTGTCAGTGTGTGTTATCTCAGTGAGGGTTGTGTAGTGTGTTACTCTCAGTGTGTTCTGTGTGTCAGTGTGTGTTATCTCAGTGAGGGTTGTGTAGTGTGTTACTCTCAGTGTGTTCTGAGTGTCAGTGTGTGTTATCTCAGTGAGGGTTGTGTAGTGTGTTACTCTCAGTGTGTTCTGAGTGTCAGTGTGTGTTATCTCAGTGAGGGTTGTGTAGTGTGTTACTCTCAGTGTGTTCTGAGTGTCAGTGTGTGTTATCTCAGTGAGGGTTGTGTGTGTCAGTGTGTGTTATCTCAGTGAGGGTTGTGTAGTGTGTTACTCTCAGTGTGTTCTGAGTGTCAGTGTGTGTTATCTCAGTGAGGGTTGTGTAGTGTGTTACTCTCAGTGTGTTCTGTGTGTCAGTGTGGGTTATCTCAGTGAGGGTTGTGTAGTGTGTTACTCTCAGTGTGTTCTGAGTGTCAGTGTGTGTTATCTCAGTGATGGTTGTGTAGTGTTGTTACTCTCAGTGTGTTCTGAGTGTCAGTGTGTGTTATCTCAGTGAGGGTTGTGTAGTGTGTTACTCTCAGTGTGTTCTGAGTGTCAGTGTGTGTTATCTCAGTGAGGGTTGTGTAGTGTGTTACTCTCAGTGTGTTCTGAGTGTCAGTGTGTGTTATCTCAGTGAGGGTTGTGTAGTGTTGTTACTCTCAGTGTGTTATCTCAGTGAGGGTTGTGTAGTGTTATTACTCTCAGTGTGTTCTGAGTGTCAGTGTGTGTTATCTAAGTGAGGGTTGTGTAGTGTTGTTACTCTCAGTGTGTTATCTCAGTGAGGTTGTGTAGTGTGTTACTCTCAGTGTGTTCTGAGTGTTAGTGTGTGTTATCTCAGTGAGGGTTGTGTAGTGTTGTTACTCTCAGTGTGTTATCTCAGTGAGGGTTGTGTAGTGTTGTTACTCTCAGTGTGTTCTGAGTGTCAGTGTGTGTTATCTAAGTGAGGGTTGTGTAGTGTTGTTACTCTCAGTGTGTTATCTCAGTGAGGTTGTGTAGTGTGTTACTCTCAGTGTGTTCTGAGTGTTAGTGTGTGTTATCTCAGTGAGGGTTGTGTAGTGTTGTTACTCTCAGTGTGTTATCTCAGTGAGGGTTGTGTAGTGTTGTTACTCTCAGTGTGTTCTGAGTGTCAGTGTGTGTTATCTCAGTGAGGGTTGTGTAGTGTGTTACTCTCAGTGTGTTCTGTGTGTCAGTGTGTGTTATCTCAGTGAGGGTTGTGTAGTGTGTTACTCTCAGTGTGTTCTGAGTGTCAGTGTGTGTTATCTCAGTGAGGGTTGTGTAGTGTGTTACTCTCAGTGTGTTCTGAGTGTCAGTGTGTGTTATCTCAGTGAGGGTTGTGTGTGTCAGTGTGTGTTATCTCAGTGAGGGTTGTGTAGTGTGTTACTCTCAGTGTGTTCTGAGTGTCAGTGTGTGTTATCTCAGTGAGGGTTGTGTAGTGTGTTACTCTCAGTGTGTTCTGAGTGTTAGTGTGTGTTATCTCAGTGAGGGTTGTGTAGTGTGTTACTCTCAGTGTGTTCTGAGTGTCAGTGTGTGTTATCTCAGTGATGGTTGTGTAGTGTTGTTACTCTCAGTGTGTTCTGAGTGTCAGTGTGTGTTATCTCAGTGAGGGTTGTGTAGTGTGTTACTCTCAGTGTGTTCTGAGTGTCAGTGTGTGTTATCTCAGTGAGGGTTGTGTAGTGTGTTACTCTCAGTGTGTTCTGAGTGTCAGTGTGTGTTATCTCAGTGAGGGTTGTGTAGTGTGTTACTCTCAGTGTGTTCTGAGTGTCAGTGTGTGTTATCTCAGTGAGGGTTGTGTAGTGTGTTACTCTCAGTGTGTTCTGAGTGTCAGTGTGTGTTATCTCAGTGAGGGTTGTGTAGTGTTGTTACTCTCAGTGTGTTCTGAGTGTCAGTGTGTGTTATCTAAGTGAGGGTTGTGTAGTGTTGTTACTCTCAGTGTGTTATCTCAGTGAGGTTGTGTAGTGTGTTACTCTCAGTGTGTTCTGAGTGTTAGTGTGTGTTATCTCAGTGAGGGTTGTGTAGTGTTGTTACTCTCAGTGTGTTATCTCAGTGAGGGTTGTGTAGTGTTGTTACTCTCAGTGTGTTCTGAGTGTCAGTGTGTGTTATCTCAGTGAGGGTTGTGTAGTGTGTTACTCTCAGTGTGTTATCTCAGTGAGGGTTGTGTAGTGTTGTTACTCTCAGTGTGTTATCTCAGTGAGGGTTGTGTAGTGTGTTACTCTCAGTGTGTTCTGAGTGTCAGTGTGTGTTATCTCAGTGAGGGTTGTGTAGTGTGTTACTCTCAGTGTGTTCTGAGTGTCAGTGTGTGTTATCTCAGTGAGGGTTGTGTAGTGTGTTACTCTCAGTGTGTTCTGAGTGTCAGTGTGTGTTATCTCAGTGAGGGTTGTGTAGTGTGTTACTCTCAGTGTGTTCTGTGTGTCAGTGTGTGTTATCTCAGTGAGGGTTGTGTAGTGTGTTACTCTCAGTGTGTTCTGAGTGTCAGTGTGTGTTATCTCAGTGAGGGTTGTGTAGTGTGTTACTCTCAGTGTGTTCTGTGTGTCAGTGTGTGTTATCTCAGTGAGGGTTGTGTAGTGTGTTACTCTCAGTGTGTTCTGTGTGTCAGTGTGTGTTATCTCAGTGAGGGTTGTGTAGTGTGTTACTCTCAGTGTGTTCTGTGTGTCAGTGTGTGTTATCTCAGTGAGGGTTGTGTAGTGTGTTACTCTCAGTGTGTTCTGTGTGTCAGTGTGTGTTATCTCAGTGAGGGTTGTGTAGTGTGTTACTCTCAGTGTGTTCTGAGTGTCAGTGTGTGTTATCTCAGTGAGGGTTGTGTAGTGTGTTACTCTCAGTGTGTTCTGAGTGTCAGTGTGTGTTATCTCAGTGAGGGTTGTGTAGTGTGTTACTCTCAGTGTGTTCTGAGTGTCAGTGTGTGTTATCTCAGTGAGGGTTGTGTAGTGTGTTACTCTCAGTGTGTTCTGAGTGTCAGTGTGTGTTATCTCAGTGAGGGTTGTGTAGTGTGTTACTCTCAGTGTGTTCTGAGTGTCAGTGTGTGTTATCTCAGTGAGGGTTGTGTAGTGTGTTACTCTCAGTGTGTTCTGAGTGTCAGTGTGTGTTATCTCAGTGAGGGTTGTGTAGTGTTGTTACTCTCAGTGTGTTCTGAGTGTCAGTGTGTGTTATCTCAGTGAGGGTTGTGTAGTGTGTTACTCTCAGTGTGTTCTGAGTGTCAGTGTGTGTTATCTCAGTGAGGGTTGTGTAGTGTGTTACTCTCAGTGTGTTCTGAGTGTCAGTGTGTGTTATCTCAGTGAGGGTTGTGTAGTGTGTTACTCTCAGTGTGTTCTGAGTGTCAGTGTGTGTTATCTCAGTGAGGGTTGTGTAGTGTGTTACTCTCAGTGTGTTCTGAGTGTCAGTGTGTGTTATCTCAGTGAGGGTTGTGTAGTGTGTTACTCTCAGTGTGTTCTGAGTGTCAGTGTGTGTTATCTCAGTGAGGGTTGTGTAGTGTGTTACTCTCAGTGTGTTCTGAGTGTCAGTGTGTGTGTTATCTCAGTGAGGGTTGTGTAGTGTGTTACTCTCAGTGTGTTCTGAGTGTTAGTGTGTGTTATCTCAGTGAGGGTTGTGTAGTGTTGTTACTCTCAGTGTGTTATCTCAGTGAGGGTTGTGTAGTGTGTTACTCTCAGTGTGTTCTGAGTGTCAGTGTGTGTTATCTCAGTGAGGGTTGTGTAGTGTGTTACTCTCAGTGTGTTCTGAGTGTCAGTGTGTGTTATCTCAGTGAGGGTTGTGTAGTGTTTTCCTCTCAGTGTGTTCTGAGTGTCAGTGTGTGTTATCTCAGTGAGGGTTGTGTAGTGTGTTACTCTCAGTGTGTTCTGAGTGTCAGTGTGTGTTATCTCAGTGAGGGTTGTGTAGTGTGTTACTCTCAGTGTGTTCTGAGTGTCAGTGTGTGTTATCTCAGTGAGGGTTGTGTAGTGTGTTACTCTCAGTGTGTTCTGAATGTCAGTGTGTGTTATCTCAGTGAGGGTTGTGTAGTGTGTTACTCTCAGTGTGTTCTGAGTGTCAGTGTGTGTTATCTCAGTGAGGGTTGTGTAGTGTGTTACTCTCAGTGTGTTCTGAGTGTCAGTGTGTGTTATCTCAGTGAGGGTTGTGTAGTGTGTTACTCTCAGTGTGTTCTGAGTGTCAGTGTGTGTTATCTCAGTGAGGGTTGTGTAGTGTGTTACTCTCAGTGTGTTCTGAGTGTCAGTGTGTGTTATCTCAGTGAGGGTTGTGTAGTGTGT